>NC_137983.1:34780320-35045320 GCF_963924665.1 Micromys minutus | reverse complement strand
CCATCTGTATAAGAGACCTCCAGCTGTTTATCTAGAATATTCCACCCACCATAAGGATGATCACCAGAGGGGGAGAAAAAAATCCAAGCTGGGTTTGTCCAGGTGCTACCTTTAATCACCCTAACACCCAAGGTTGTTAAGGTGTTTTGTTTTCTTTGGTTTGGTTTGGTTTTGGCTGATTACTTCATGACAGCCCATTTCCAGCAGGGAGAGAAAGAATGAAAAGTTTTGTCCATCTTCCATGATTCTGTGCCTCATTCGAGAGCTGGGACATCAGCAAAGGACCTTGTCATGGAGCAAAACAAATAGAAGCCAAAAGAAAGCACAGAAATAGCAAACCTAGGCTGTCTCGGAGGCTGTGTCATTAAGTGTAATCAGCCCTGGGCTCCAAGGGCGTGATATACACAAGTCAGTCAGCCTCCCTCATGGTGGGAAACTCATTTTTAATAAATGATAGCAAGGAGGTGCATTCAGACTTGTGACTCTGAGTCACCGTATTTGAAGCTGTATGACAAACACCACCAGAAACCAACAGATGACCTTGGCCATGGGACTTTTTTTTTCTTTCAGGAAAAACCATATTTCCTGACCATGATACTGAGGCCTGAAAGTCTGTGTCAGATTGGTGAGAGATGTGTGGGCCCATACATTGAGAGGACCAGCGTGAACCATCCTGGCCCTCCCTCCTCAACAAGCCTGTGATTCTGTGCCCAGGGAAATCAGGGAGTAGGAAGTATATTTGATTCAGACTAAAACTGAACATCAGTGGGAGAAGAGAGCAAATTACTTGTTGAAAAAAAAAAAAAAAAAAACCTAAAACCTGAAAACGTCATAGCTCTGTGATTCTTACTGCTGATAAAACTACTACAAATTAACAGGGTGAAAACTCCACAATGGATCTCCCATTCTGAGACCTTCACACCATGACAAAGCACCTTTTCCAACAGGGAAATGAGAATCCACAACGGCACAGGAAACACACTGAACCATAGACCAGAGAAATGACAGACTGAGTCTGCGCGTCTGGCTGAAGGTAGGAATGACCAGAATGTCATACCTTGTGAGGTCAAAAGTCACCCTCCTGAAGGGATATTCGCCTTCCATAGCCTGTGATCTTGGGAGGAGCTCAGGGTGTGTTTCTCAAGGTGGCGTCTGATTTCTGCCTCCTCCTTGGCTCTTGCAGACTGCTCTCCTCTCAGCTTCTTGCTGGAAAGCTCTGCCCTCCCTACCATCCAGTAGTAAATCAGGAGAGCAATCAGTGTTTGGGGAGCAGGAAATAAAAAAGGAATATCTGTTTCTGAACTGGAAGAGAAGAAAAAGAGCTCAGACTCTTAAATGACCAAGTAGAAATCTCAGCTTCGCTCCCAGCCCCCAACACACACCCACAACGGACATAAGAAAATCCATTTTAAGGATTTTCTTAGTTTATTCCTGGTCTTTGCTTTTGTTTTTAGTTTTAGTACCAAGTCAAATTGTGCCCCCTTTCTTTTGTCTCTCTCTCTCTCTCTCTCTTTCTCTCTCTCTCTCTCTCTCTCTCTCTCTCTGTGTGTGTGTGTGTGTGTGTGTGTGTGTGTGTGTAAACATGTACGCTTGGTTATTTATATACGTAAGAGAAACTCTGGGGGAAAGTCAGAGAGGCGGATAACTGCTTTTCAGGGAGAGGGCTTCTTGTGTTGAATGGTAGAGGTATTTATCACCTCCTGATCTATATTAAGCCTATATGTAATAAAATGTGTAGAAACGGAATGCATCTTAACTGATGTGTAAATGAACTGTCTTATAAATAGCATTGAATGTAATGTGACAGTAATTCCAGTTACCAGTGAGGGAATGTATGCGGTTTAGAAGGAAGTCACAGTGTACTGACTCATAACCAGCCCCCAACCCCATTTCCAATATGTGGTAAAAGGGCTAATTTGTTGTTTAGTCATGAGCCCAGCCCTTAAAAGCTGAACCATCTCTCCAACCCTAAAAGGGCTAATTTTGAGGCTCAGAACATACGCATCTTCCATACTATTCCCATGGTAATAGCAATGGTGTTGCGGATATTTCTGTTCTCTGAGTTCCTGTCTCTTGTGCTGGAGGAGAAATGAACCTTGGCGACACAGGAGAGTGAATGACCTAGTAAGGATTTGGCTAAGGGAAACATGGAAGAGTAAAAGGTTCCTACTGACTAGGAGAAGTCTCAAATGGGTGCTTTCCAGACCTGGGGGTAAAGTTTCAGAGATTAGATAGGTTTTGAAGTTAAAAAAAAAAAAAGATGTTCGGGGATGGGCTTGATTATATATGTTAATGAGGCAAAATTTTGGCAGTCTTGGAGGTTATTCATGGGATAAGAAAATCTGGCCAGTGTGCTAAGCCACTGAGAAGTCAGGCTATGTGAAGCCTGTTCTACATAGAGATAGAGATGTTCCACCTTAGGAAGTGGGTGTAGCATCATCTAACTTGGTCCATAATTCAATCCCTCTCTGTGATCAAATGGTGTATTTCAACAAGAGACATATTCACTCTCTCTAGCTGCCTATTTTTGAGATTCTAGCTGCCTATTATACTTTTTTTTTTTTTTTTACTTTGCTTTTGTTTTTTGAGGAAGGTATCTTTGGAACTCACTATGTAAACCAGATAGGCCTTGAACTCACAGAGATCTGCCTGCCTCTGCCCACTGAATGCTGGGATTAAAGAAGTACTTTCCCCACCACCCAATAGACTCTACATCTCAACTGTAGACAATACTTTAAAACATCTCCTACTCCCAAGGACGAAATGACCTGGGGTTCTATCAGAGTGAACCACTTGAAGACAGTCTTCCTCCAACTGAGTGAATATCACAGACAATATCTTAGTCACACATGACTAAGTCTCACAGATGAGTTCCTCTTGTGTCACAGTGACAGAATATGTGACAGAAATAATTCATGGGAAGAAAGACTTTATTGTTGCTTATAGTTTGAGAAAGTCTCAGTCTGACATTATAGAGAAGAGATGGTGGGGTTCACGGGGGTGCTGGTGTGTGGAAAATCTGTTCCCACAGGAGCAAGTCAGGAAGCATAGAGAACTAGATCAGAGTGGGAGCTGCTCTATAATCTCTTCGGCTTGTAGGCTCTGTCAACTAAAGGCTTCAAAACTTTTAAATCAGTGTCATCCCTGGGAAACAAGCACTGGAAACATGAATCTCTGAGCAACCAGAACATCTTAGTATAGAATTAGCTTAAAGAGAGAGAATCCTCTTCAAAACCCAGCCTGAATCCATCATCACCTGATGCTTATTTTCCACTTAAAGCCTTTCAACAAAAACAGTGCTGGAAATAAAAATAATTACACATTGGACAGACTACTGAAAGCGAAGCAGTTTTACAATGCCATTTCTGCAGAAAGGGACATCAGTATAGAGAAAAGACAAGTATGTCTGGCATGCTGATTTGGCCCAAGGCAATGGTGGTTTTTTTACATCCCTGATAACCAGAGATTCCTGTCTTCTCTCACAGGCTGGGAATCTCACATGTTTAGGGCACAGAGCCTCATCAAAGAAATCATTTGGATCTTGAGGATGCCCTCTTTTTTCTGATCGTGAGCTCAGTCATGTAGCTAACTACCTGTGACTTTCCTGCTTTTAGAGTTCTAAGAGGAGCAAGCACCAGCCACCAGCTAAGGAAGAGATACCACTCTGCTGACCCATGGCCCTGATAACTCTACTCATGTGTATTAAAGATGGGCCACGATAATTTTACATATAACAAATTTTGGGTTTATTGGGGTAATGAAAATGTGAATTCATGCAGAATGAGGAGTTCTCCAGGATTTCTTGAGAAAGTACACTTATTATTTCTAATCTAGACAGACTAGAGTTTCAATTTCCCAGAAAAGAGGAAGTGGTCACCGTTAACCACATCAATAAACTACATCAGTCATGAGATTCTTCACGTCCACTGCTGATGGAGAAGTTCTAGCCATGAACAATATCTTCTGTGCTCCTCTAAAATGGAAGTAGCATCCACACAATTTCTTTCAAAGAAATAACACTTCAGCAGAGTTGACTGAATTGTGTTTGTGACGGTGACCTCCTTCTGGAGAGTTGACGTCAAAACACACCCAAAACACACCAGATGTGCAAATAAGTCAAAGGTTTACCGTTCAGCTTGTGCTGTGGTCCCCCAGTGTGTCACACAAAATATTTACAGTGAAAAGGAGATGCGACCCTTTTCCTCATCGCCTGTAAGTCTGCAGTTGCCACCAGCTCTTGTAACAGAAGACATTGGTCAAAGCAAAGTTATTGAACAATGCACTCTTTTCTAAAAATGAATTAATTTATTTATTCACTTTATGTTCCAATCGTGCCCCCCACCCCATCCCTCCTCTCTTCCCAGGCCCACTCTTACAAATCCCTACCCCGTTAGCACCTCCCCTTCTCCTCACAGAAAGGGAAGTCCCACCCCCTTGAGTACCACCCGACCCTGGGTCATCCAGTCTAAGTAGGATTATGCACATATCCTCTCCAACTGTGGCCCAACCAGGGAGTCCAGCTAGGGAAAGGGGAATTTAATGTTAACAGAGTCAGAGACAGTCTCTGCTCCAACTGTCAGGGGACCCACAGGAAGACCTACCTGCACATCTGCTCCAAACTCACACACTACTCCTCACTCAGAAGGAACCTCAGTCCAGAATTAACTCTAAGCAGTGACTTAAGAGTCCAGTTCCTACGCCACCTTCACCAAGAAGAGATGAGATGAGAGAGACGCTGGCCTTGTCTTCTGAACGTGGGGACGCTGACAGAAGGCTAAAATCTCTGGGTTTTCATCTGTGAAACTAACTTCCTGTGGAGTTTTTGTGAAGTTTCAGAGAGAAGATATTAAAAAATATGAACCCGACCTAAGGACGTAGCTCCTGCCTAGCACTCACAAAACCCTGGCTCTGTGCCCCAACACAGTGAAAACTGAGAGCCCGAAATCCCAGAAATCAGGAGGTGGAGGCATCAGGGTCAGAACGTTATCCTTCCTTAGCTACATAGCAAGCTTGAGCCAGTCTGGGATCCATGAGACTATGGCTCGAAAATAAATATAATATAAAATAATTAACCCAACTCATACTACTTAGTACACACGTGTTCTGGCTCGTTTCATATTGGTTTGACACACGATAGAGTTGTCTGAAAGAAGGGAGCCTCAGCTGAGAAAAGGCCTCCATAGGATCCTGCTGTAGGGCATTTCCTCAATTTATGACCAATGGGGGAAGGCCCAGCCCTTTGTGGGTGGTGCCATTCCTAGGCTGGGTTCTATAAGAAAGCAGGCTGAGTGAGCCATGAGGAGAAGCCAGTAAGTAACACCCCTCCATGGTCTCTGCGTCAGCTCTTCCCCTGTTTGAGTTCCTGTCCTGACTCCCTTCAATGACCAACAGTGATAGGGAAATGTAAACCAAATCCACCCTTTCCTCCCTAAGCTGCTTTTGGCCGTGGTGTTTATCACAGCAATAGTAACCCTGACTACGGCACCACTAAACGCATCTTATCTATTAGCACATTTGTCCCTGCAATGTGGAAAGGTGAATGTCTAGGCTGTGGATAAGAAAAACCATTGTCCGGTCTCCTGTTTTCTATGCCCTTGGGCTCTGGAGTCCTTGTCTGTTTGACAGCCAGAAGAAAACATGCTATTCTCGCAGGCAAAGCACCGTCCAGAGTATACACCACCATAAAGGAGTGGATTTTTCCACTTAGGATTTGACTAAATTATTGATAAGCTGTCCCTAACTTGAGAAAACACAAAGTTACAGGGTTTAATTCCCCTCGCTAAAACTCCAGTTTGGGAAGCTTCGCAAAGAGAAGGCAATGATTTTAAAATCTCCGTGGTCAAGCCAGGTGTTGCTACCGCGCATGCCCGCGTTCACGGCCACTCAGAAGGCTGACTTGAGAAGGCTCTATACTAAGTCCATTAGTCAAAAACAAATCGGCGCAGCACAGTAAGACCATGCCTTTAAATTAAAAAGCAAAAAATCTATATAGACCCCAAACACAAGCCTCCAGCTTTCCCAGAAACAGAGCAAACATTCCAGTCACTGAAAAATGGAGCAAGGGACTGCAGGAGGCTTGAGAGTTCCCAGCCCTTCTACTTAAGGTCATTAAGGTCTCATGGTCAGAGAAACTCAGAGCTTTCTGAAATGACAGGCACAGCACATTTCCTATATCCCAGGGCAGTGGGAATGTCAGCATGTAAAGAGCTTGTGTTCAGAATGAGTACTTTCCCACCGATGGAGGGACAGAGCCGTGCGTTTGGCAATGTTCCAACCCGATCTCTTCTCCGAGCCCTTCCACTGTGCTCCTAGAGGGGACCTATGAGAATGTGCACCAGACTCCCACGCTTCTTCCCCTTTCCCCTACCCTCCTTCCCTTACCAAATAGTAACTGGAAAAAAACCAAAAAAACAACCTTAGATGCCTTGGATTGGACTGGCAAGATTTCCTAAAAGAAGGCTTTGTCCTGTTTATTTTATGAGAGAGAAATTAGAAGGAAGTGACTTGGGTCATTGATACATAGCTTTCTTTTACTGAACAAAACAAGAACTATATTTTATATAGACTACAAACACAAGAGCCTTGCTCCTCTTGCAGAGGACCCGAGTCCAGTCCCCAATGCTCAGATCCTTCACAACCACTTGTAACTCCAGCTTCAGGGGCTCCTATGCCCTCCTTTGGCCTCTGCATGTCCTGTGTACACATGTGCATACAGACACACAAGTATACACACATAAATCATGTTTAAATGTGCATACATATGCACAGACACACAGACACACACATACATAATTTTTAAAAAGTCTAAAACAAAGACTATATAGGTCCAAAGCTAATTTCTATCTTCAACATTTTTTCAAAAAAAAAAAAAAAAATGCCTTAAAAACAAAAAAAGAAGACCCAGTAACTGATGTTGACGAACTAACATCCACTCATAAACTCTAAGCAGCCACTTGCAGAAAACAGATTCAAAAGGCCAAGCAAACACACAGAAGGAGAGATGTGTTGGGTGAGTAAGGTCACTGTCCATCAGAGCCAGTGATATTGCCATTGATAATGGAGTCAGACATCCTCCTGGAAGAAGGGAGGACCCATAGCCTGGCATGTTGCCAGTCTCTCTGTCCTTGTAATAAAGACTTCGGAACAGCCTAGAAAGAGCAATTAAGTGTTCCAGCTAACATAACATGGCCTAGTTTTCCAGGGGTTCTCCTTGATTGATGGGGAAAGCACTCATTCAGGAAAGTAGGAGAGCTGGCCACCTTAGCGACAGCCAAGATATGACACAGAGCATCTCTGCTCACTCAGATTAGACTCTAAAGCCCACCTTGCTATTCTTTCTCACCAAAAGGGAAGCGGGAAAGTATAAACTGAAAATGTATCCCAAAGTGAAAAGATCCAGAAATATTTGGCCAGCAGTCCGAGCATTATTCCAACCACAGTTTGGCATCTAGTTGATAAGTCACTTTCTCATGTTTTCTCTCGTTGCTTTGTTGCTTTTGATTTGGGGTAAGTATCTCGGTTTGTTTGGGCCGCTGGAACAGAAACCACTAGATTATTGTTATGGTTTGAATGTGAGATATTTCTTACAGTCTCATTGCATTTGAGCACATGGGTCCCAGGTGATGGAATTGTTTTTGGAGGATATAGAACCCTCACAGACATGTGCATCCTGTTGACTGCAGAATGCTTGCATCCCAGGATAACTATGAATGTGGCCCGACACTTTGATAGAAGACAATAGCATTTCACAATATCAAAAGGTTGGACTACCTAAGCTAGAGGTGGGCCAGCTTGGTCAATTGTAAGCCTCCCTGGTTCCAGCCCAGTGAGATGACAAGAGCCTCAATGCCCCTGCTTTAGTGACCTGTGTCATGCCTTATCAGGTCAAGATGGACTATACCTTCAAACCCAAAGCTGAAACACATCCTTCCTCTTGAAGGTTGTCCCTACCAGGCATCTTGTCACAGTGATGAGAACATGAAGTGATGCAGCAATCTACACAGAACAGAGTATTGTTTAACAAATGGTTCTAGAGGCAGAGCTCAATGGTCATGGCGTCAGCACAGGCCTTCATGATACGTCACTCCACAGAAGACAGAAGAGCAGTGAGGACAAGACAGAGGTCTCCAAAGGAGACTAAACTTACTTGTATAACAAACCCACATCCACCATTATGACATTAACTGATTCGAGAGGGTAGAGCCCTCTTGAGCGAACTGCCTTGCATTTGACCCTACCTCCCCACAGAACTGCAAAGGGGACTTTGGAAGCCAAACCATAGCACTGAGGAGATTCAGAAAGAAGACCAGTGTGCTGAATTCTCATGCCTTTGTTGAATTCTGCAGGAGTTATAGGAACAAGCAGTTCTCACCCCCTCCTTCAAAGCACTTAAGAATAATAGGGGATATAAGATACTAACCTTTTACGGTAAAAGCAAAATACCTAAAAGGGGCCAAGAAATTATCACACTAACCTGAAAAGTCACTCGAGAGAGTAAACCCAGTGAGGTTAGCACTGCAGCATTTAGACAGGACCCCACCTCACTCACCCTTGCCAAATATCTGGAGCTAGAGAGACGACGGTTCAGCAGTTAGGAGCACTGGCTGCTCTTCCAGAGGTTCTGAGTTCAATTCCCAGCATCCACAAGGCTGTTCGCAACCATCTGTAACTCAAGTTCCAGGGGGATCCAACACCCTTTTCTAAATTCCTCCAGCATCAGGCACATATGGGGTTCACAGACATATGTAGGCTGTAGGCAAAACACTCATACACATAAAATAAAAGCAAACTTCTAAATGTAAAGGAAAAAAAAAACCTGTAATATTAGACATCCCAAAACAAGCTGTTCCAGGGATTAAACTATCAAGTGACCCTAGATCTATACAAAGGCCAGTCTCATCATATAAATGTCACTTTTCTAGACTTCTTGTTTTTCAAGCTTTTTTTGTAAAATAGAATATATTTTTCACATTTTGAGTAGTGAATTGTTACGCGATGCTATATTGTCTTTCTGGTGCTGCAGTCTCAATATTTTTAGAAAACCTTATGACATTCTAAATGTCTTAACTCCCTATAAAGGAAAATGACCAGTGCTGTTACCATGTGGGGATGTTCTGTCCTCCAAAAACAATTCTTTTCTTCTAAATACATTTTTTTTTAAGATTTATCTATTTTATGTATATGAGTGTCAGACACTCCAGAAGAGGGCATCAGATTCCATTACAGATGGTTGTAAGCAATCATGTGGTTCCTGGGAATTGAACTCAGGACCTCTGGAACAACAGTCAGTGCACTTAACCACTGAGCCATCTCTCCAGCCCCCCCAAAGCAATTCTTAATTAAAAGCGACCTGCCTCTGCCCAACTTACGTGCAATTAGCAGGGCAGACATCATGTGTGTTCTTGCAATTAGCCAACCAGACAGTCAGAAACTGACTTGAAGGAAGATGGCTGTGAAGAGGCATGGTTTTCCTGCACTCTCCACTGACCGTTTTACCAAGCCCTTTCCCAGCCAGATTTGGGGAAGCAGCCATAGGAACTGGTACCTGTGGTGGGATACGGCTGCCGTTCCTTTCTGTGGTTTGCCCCAGGTTGCTGCTGGAAGAAGTTAGTAGAGCTTCCTGAGCTCCCAGGCTGCAAACAGCTGTGGCCTGGGAATCTAATGCAGATGATGGGGGAACTGCCCAAGGTAGCCAGGTAAAGGGATGCATGTGTTCCTGATACCTTGGGTCCCTCAACAATTGGACAGCTGGTGCCACCTACTCCATTTTGTCGCTGTCTTTGGGTCTTATCTCTAGTGATCTGTCTCTGTCTCTCTGTCTGTCTGTCTGTCTCTCTGTGTCTGTCTGTCTCTGTCTCTCTCTTTCTCTCAGCATGTCTCTGCTCTGAAACCTGCTGCAGAGCTTCTCCCACTTTGCTCTGACCACCCACCTGTGCTTGATCAACACTTTGATACATGACTTTCTTTGTCCTCTAACAGACGCTCATGTAATCTTCCACGGTGGACCGCAGAGTTTGAGGAAACTTGAATCTATGTTTCTGGGCCACCCCAAGTTCTAGCTCCACAGATGCAAACAAGCTCAGCCTTCAGAAGCCCACCTTTCTTTAGATGTCAAAACTGATCCATGTGCTTCCTGAACTGAGCTCAGATGACCACACAAGACCGGAAGCTACAGTTTGAGTCCCTTTGCATGAAGGACACGTTGGGAGCTAATATTCTTTGTTACCTACTCCCTTACCTGTGTTCTAGAAGCTGCCTGGCTGATATCCTCTTTGTCATATCTGCCTTTCCTTTCTAGCTGGGACAGATGTTCCAGGAAAGCCTTCCCTCCATTCCTCTGGAATTCTTTCTTTCATTTCTTTCTTGCAAACACAAGGCAATGATGAGATCATGAAAGTTTGATCCCCTCCAGAATAGAATTCCCTCAAATTCAGGGTCAGCATATACAAATCTATTTTACTCAAAACTTTTTTTAGGGGTGGGGGGCATCTATTCACAAGTTTCTGTCCCTGCTAGGAAGCAGACATTTTGCTAAATCTGAGGTGCAAAATTAAGCCTTATTTACTTTTTCTCTTTAGACGTCCTTCCGGCTTGTAGCTTAGATAGGAAAGCAAAGCTAGATCATTGTGGAAAGGGATACCCAAGAGAGGAAAGGAATGCTGGGAAAACAAGGTAGCGTTTGAGCCTAGTCATGATAGTCAGAAGAGGAGCTGATATGGTCTTAACTCAGCATGTGTCATGCACATGTCTGAGGGTGACTGGTTTTTGTGTTTGGTTTTTTGTCTTGTGTTTGTTTGTTTGTTTTGAGATAGTGTCTCACTATGTAGTCCTGGCTGGTTAGGAGCTCACTGTTTAGACCAGGCTGGTCTTAAACTCTCAGAGACCCACCACCCTCCATCTTTCAAGTGCCACCATTCAAGGCAGGTACGCTGAGATAGACAGTATGCCGGTTTGGCATCACTGGTGATGGGGCGGGATGTACAAAGAAAAGAAAAGGCGTGCTCACTCACCCAGCTAACATCCATGAATGTGGGGAAGGACTTTCTGTTTGGACTTGGCGAAAACAATCCAGATAAGACTCAGGCGTTCCCAAGTTTACCTTCTAGCTCAGTGATTCTCACTCTTCCTGATGCTGCAGCCCTTTAATACGATTTCTCATATTGTGGTGACTCTCAACCATAACATTATTTTCGTTGCTACTTCATAACTGTAATTTTCCTACTGCTATGAATCACAGCATAAATATCTGATAGGCGGGTTATCTCCTATGTGACTCCTGTGAAGCGATCATTTGACCCACAAAATTGAGAAGCACTGTTTCAGATGAAAGACATCGGCAGGAAATGAGCAAACAGAATTCATGGAGATCAGGACTAAAGAGAGGGCAACACGGTATAATGTGATGTGGGGGGGGGGGCATCTTTAGATAAATGTGCACAGGCGTGAGCTAGAAGCCAATAACAACGAAGGTAGATGCAGAAGTGGCCAAGTGGAGGACAGAGCGAGCCCAGAGGTGAGGATATGAAATGAGTGATCCCTGAACAAAGGAACTAAGAAACTCAAGGCGAATCCTCAGTTGCTTCCCTATTAACCAGAGTGATCATTTTGTAGGTCTCCTCAGTTGGTGACTTTTATTTTACACACCTGAAATGTACACAAGCAATCTCAGACAGGAATTTACATCAATCTTCCACATGCATGTGCTTCTATGACATTTTTAAAAATGCCTTAGCGCTGGAGAGATGGCTCAGTGACTAAGTTCATTGGCTGTTCTTCCAGAGGTTCTGAGTTCAATTCCCAGCAACCACATGGTGGGTCACAACCTGTCTTTAATGAGATCGATGTCCTCTTCTGGTGTGTCTCAAGAGATCAACAGTGTACTCACATACATCAAATAAATAAATCATTAGAAAATGAGCTAAAAATGCCATAGCTATCCAGCCTCATTCAAAGGAAATCAGGGCTCATCAGATAAAGTCGAAAGAGGAGAATAAGAATTTTGCATCCAGAGGAGTCTTAACAGCTGTGTATAGTCTACACCCATTTCACAGCTGGACAAAGCAAGAATCACAGTGCTCGTGTGATAATCTAAATCCACGTCACAAGTGGGGCCGGAAAGAGCCCAGGTGCGCTGGCTTCCTGTCTCCATGCTCTTGGTGACAACCATTCCATTTGGAAAGACTGAGCCAAGCATGTGGACAGTATTTGTCTCCTCAACTGAACAATGCATCTCACAGAATCACAGATAATGAGATGCTTGACTCTCTGTGAACACAACCTTAGAACCTGCTGGATACCTGGTCTTTCCCCTGTTCCCAGTAGCCCAGGTTGACACAGAGACATCACTGGCTATCAGGAGTCTTGGTGAGTGAGCTTCAGTGGATGTAAAGTGTCAGACAAGAACAAACTAAGCATCAAACAATCGTTCTGTGGTTGAGCCATAGATGCTCCTATAGAAATACTTCTGACTTCTGGGGAAAAGAGTCTGTCCTTCCAGCAGATGGTGGTAGCCCATTGTAGTTGACAAAACTATTGGCCATCCCTCGAACTTTTCCACATGGGAAAAATATAGAACATGTTTGGCCTTGAGAAACTTTTGGCATTTTCCTGTTCCTCCTGAGATGCATGTAGCCTGAGAAAGTCAGTGCTGTATGAACTATTTTTGATCATCTAATCCCAAATGCTGAAGGGGGAGGGAACAACTGTACCAAGCAAGAAGAGTCAGACATAACTTATGCTCACATTGAGTTCATTTGGTCCCATCTCCTGTATCTCCTGTCTCTGGAACACACAAGCATCCTCCTCTCACCCTGGAAGACTCTGCTGCGTGATTCAAGTCACTGAGAAGTTTTCTAATTGAAAACTCCTGTTTGCTCGGGATTTATTTAGCTATTCCTTTGACATACTCCCTCTAACTCGGTAGCTCCTATGGGAATTGTACAGGGACATTTACTCATAAGCCTCCAAAGCACACTAAAATAACAAGTGAAGAAGAGCCATCTGGCAAAGTGTTGGTAAAGAACACTTTCCCTAGATTTGATTTCCTTGTAAGCCCCTTCACAGGGAGCCTAGGACACACAAGTTTCCAAAGCAAGCCCCACTCCCAGTGTGCGGGCGTGCGCTCGCGCGCGCGCACACACACACACACACACACACACACACACACACACACACACACACACACGTACGCACGCACGCACGCATGCAAGCTTCCTTGTTGAATTTTTGGGGAAGGCGAACATGCAAACGCCTTCTTCCAGGTTAAAAAAAAAAAAAGAAGGCTCAAGAAAACAGGCAGATTCCCCCCAGTGTTAGAGCAGAACCAGGGCTTCTGAAGAGGCTTCTGATGGGTTACCCTCAAAACAATCAGAGCAGAACTGAACCAATGGGAACATCTCTCCTGACAGTTATCACGGTACTTAGGATAGTCGTCTGAGGAAGGAGTCTGATGCCTTTGTCCCTCAGCACCCTGAATAGAGTTTCAGACCCTAACTGTCATCATGAATGGAGGTTTCCAGCTTAGTTCCAATTTCTGTGTGTTGCATCCCAAGGTGCGGTGCCTTCGGGACTAAGGCATTCTTGTGGCTGATGGCAAAAGCCTCTGCCGCTTTGGGAACCTCTTGCGGGCTCCCTGGCCAAACAGCTCATTAGGAGGCGTCTCAAAACCTGGCACTGGGGTTTTTGGTTAAAGAAGTATGACTTCTGGGACCAGTTATTATCCACCCATGCAGGATACTTCTGCACATTTAAAAAAATCAATTGAATCTCTTAGTCACTAATAACTATATGGGCCTTTCCTTAGTCCTAAGCTTTGACTCACCCTCCCCCACCCCCGCCCTTGCCCTCATCTGCTCTACTTTCACCTCATGTGAGTTTTACTATCCCTGCCCTCCCTCCCATCACTCCCAAAAAGCATGTCTCCTGTCTTTCTTTCTTTCTTTCTTTCTTTCTTTCTTTCTTTCTTTCTTTCTTTCTTTCTTTCTTTCTTTCTGTCTCTCTCTCTCTCTCTCTTTCTTCCTTCCTTCCTTTCTTTCTTTCTTTCTTTCTTCTTTTTTCTTTTGTTTTATTTTATTTTGTTTTGTTGTTGTTGTGTTTCTTTTGTTTTTCAAGACAGGGTTTCTCTGTGTAGCCTTGACTCTTCTGGAACTAGCTCTATAGACCGGGCTGGACTCAAACTCACGGAGCTCTACATGTTTCTGCTCCCCAAGCACTGCCCGGCTCATGGTTCCTTTCTTGCTTCTGGACCCTACAGACGCTCGTTCCAACCCAGAAATCTAAAAGTCCAAAGTTCCACTCCATATATGAGAGAGCATAAGAACTTCTTTCTGAGCAAGCCTGGGTTACTTCATGTAGTATCATTTTTTCCCGTCCATCCATTTTCCTGTGTGGTCTATAGTTCTTTATGGTGCTGAATAGAATCCTCTTATGTAAATGTTCTACATTTGCATCATCCATTCATCAGTGGATGGACATCTTAGGCTGTTTTGTGTTGCTAGGTATTAGGAACAGAGCAGCAATAAAGCATGGTGTGCAGATCAGTTGGGGTTCATCTTGTGTGTGTGCATTCAGAAGCTGAATACTGTGCCCCAGATCAGACTATAGCCTGATATTGAGATGCTGTATTAACCAATGCCCTATTAAAAATGTCCTTTATTAATTCCTAGTTGGCCAATAGACGGCTAGGGCTTATGACTGGGCAGAAAGGATAGGGGGCAGGACTTAGAATTTAGTGACGGGTCTCAAGGAAGACCACAGGGAGAAGGAAAGAGAAGGCAGAGAGAGGAAGTCACCATCAGATGGGATGGACCATTAGGAGCAGGTGGTTAAGAGCAGCTCAGCCTAAGGACAGGCTGTTGGAGCAGAAGTAGTCTGGGGAGATGCCAGATTGTCAAGTGACTAGCATTTGTGTGGATTTTAGCAGGTGGAAGGATTAGAATAACTCAGAATGTACCCAGCATAGTGCCTACATCTTACTAATAAATTACGGTGTCATTTACTCAGGAACTATACGAGGAAAAAGTGGGGTAGAAACCCCCTATGGTTATGAAGAATTAAAGGGGGTGTAGCAACCCTCCAGAAAAATACTTCCACTCAGTCCAGGTCTCTCTGGTATAGGATATGGAGTTGTTTTAGGTATGCCCTTGGAATGGTAAAGCTGGGTCATGTGTAATTCTATTTTTAGCATTTTAGAAAATCTTCATAGTGGTTGCATCAGGTTGCCTGATTTCCGACAGTGAACGAGGGTTCTCCTTCCCCACATTTTCTCTTGCGTTTCTGTCATGTATTGTGGGGAGCCGAATGCTGACGCCATTACAAGATGGCGCTGGCTCCCTCACGGCTTGAGGTAAACAACTCCATATATAGTAATGTTCTTGTCAGCTAAGGCGCTGCACCCTGTGCATACGCAGTACATAACCTATCTCCGGCCAATCCTGAGGCCTCTGGTGTCAGCAGACTGGTGACAACCAATCATGGCAAGCCCGTATGCGCTTCTCCCTATGTAAGCGGACAGCTAGGGTAGTTCGGGGCCCCTCGCTTCCTGCTCTCCCCTTCAATCAAGAGGCTCCCACAATAAAGCGTGATCTGAGAAGAATCCTCTGGTGGTGGTCGTCTTTCCTCGCTGGTCGAGGAGCGTGCCACAATGTATTCATCGATAGTAGTAGTAGTCATTCTGACCAAGAGAGGTAGCATCTTAGAGTAGCTTCGACTTGTACTTCACTCCTAGCTGTAGAAGTCGAACACGCATGAAGAGGCTTACTAGCTCTTGTTCTCTGTTCAGGTCCTTGGACAAGTTCTAGATTAGGTTGTTTCTTTTCTTGACGATTAGTTGTTTTAGTTTCCTTTTTTAAGTATTTCGTGTATTCTAGATATCATTGCTCTGCCTGATGGTCAATACGCTGGACTTTGTAACTTGTATAGCAGCTGTGGCTATGTGTCGGAGAGCTGCACAAGGAAATAAGGAATAGAAGTTGGGAGAAAGGTGGAAAAGAAGACAGCTTATAGGGGCTGCCGAGGATTAAAAGAGGGTATTGAACCAAGACTGGGCCAGCTAACCTAATGTGGCTTCTTTTCAGTTCATATATAAAAGACCCTCGACTACTTAACTGGGAGGCAGGGGTAGGGTAGGGGTGAGCATGCTCAGTGCCTTCCTGAAGTCGCACCACAGAGAGTAGGAGAGACATAGTTGGTTAGCTAGTCCCCATCTCCACATCACACCCTTTCCCTGGGAGAGATGATCACCACACTGTCTTCCATTACCCTCTCACGAACCTGCTTCTAAGTGGATGTAAAGATGGGGAAAAGGAACCAGGACCTTCACCCAGGCAACAGGAACCTGAGCACTGGTTGGATTGACCAAGGGTCAGGGAATGAAGCTGCTCTCCTCTGAATAATGACGGTTACTACACTGGTCTTCCATCCCTTTGCTCAAAGGAGGCTTAAATAACAAACAAATAAACAGAAGCAACATGCTCATGATACACTGCATTTATGTGTGAAATTGTAAAAGGTAATGAAAAGTAACTATTAAAAACAAAAGGAAGTTTCAGGGAGCCTCCAGAAACAGCCCTCAGTAGGTTTTAAGCCTGGTTCTGCTGCCTGTAGACTTCTCAGCAGACTCTGAGGAAGGGGACAGAGAAGAACATATGTATTCCATTGCTGCAGCTGTCAAAGGTGGTGAGCTCTCTAAGGAAACCAGACCAGACCTCACGGTTCAACCCTGGAGAAGACTGTGAACGCAAACAGCCTCCGGCTTCCAAGCCAGCAGATGCTGGGCAGGGAGCAGAAACCATCAGGTAAATCTAATCAAGCCCAGAGAGGCCTTTAATAAAGTGCCAAACACACTTCATTTTGAGGTAAAATGGCTTACTGTGTATCTCTCTAACTATGCCATTTGGCCCTGGAGCTATGAAATGTTAAAAAGCAAATTTCAGTATATCTTAGATTATTTTAGTAGCCAGCAATTGATGCTTTGCTTTACAATCTGTTAAAGCTGTGTGTGTCTGTGTGTTTGTGTGTGTGTGTCTGTCCGTGTGTGTGCCCTGCCAACTGCACATGTCCTGAAAGGACAACTTTCAGGAGTCAATTCTTTTCTTCCAGTATCTGAGCTCAAGTTTTAGGTTTAACCATCTGCCAGGGTACCTGCTGAGCCATCTTACCAGTTTTGGAGAGCACTGCTGACGGAATGTCCCACAAGATTTGTCTTTCTCTTATTGCTCTGTTTACACACTCAAACCTTAGAATATCATGCTAATGTCAAAGTTAAACAGACATCTCCTGAAGCAGGGATCAGTTGTTTGGGCAGAAATGCTGCTTCAGGGTTCCACTTGGGGATCTTCTCCATTGAGCACACTTTGGAAACTTGCTGGCTTGACCCATGTCATTCGTGAAATTCCATCAGCTGTGGCAGGCTGGGAGAATGTCATTGGTGGAGGTTCAGGAGGTCCAGGAGAGTGCAGGCCAACAGGTAGTACTGCTGTGCTTTTAGTGAGGATGCCACACAGAGTCTCACTCAAGTCCTCTCTCCAAAGGACATCAACACAGTGGTTAGGGAAGCCTAGAGAATGCAGCAGTGAGATCATAAAGACCATTCCCAAAGTTCCAGTTTTCACATAATCTCATAATTACTGTTACACTTGCTAGGCAGGGCATCTTGGATTATATTAGTGAAGACAGAGATCTGAGTATGTGTACTCATTGCTCTCTTCTTGTGACTGTGGACACCATATGATGGTCCTAAGCTCCAGCCACCCTGCTTCCCCCGGAACCATAGATTGTAAGCTGGAAGTATGAGCCAGATAAACCTTTTCTTCTTCAAGGTGCTTTCGTTGCAGTGTTTTATAACAGCAATAGGGAAAGAAGCAAAGACAAAGAATTTTCCCCTAACTTTCCCGCAGCAGATACTATTCTCCTAGAAATGCAGCAGACAGCCAAGCCTGGCCAGAATGTGGCAGACCCAGCTCGCCTGAGTGTGCATGCCATGGCATCAAGATTTTGGAATCAGTGAGGTGCTATTTAACACTTCGTGTCTCAGAGACATCCCAACAGGCTTCCAAGAGTGATGAATGGTGGCCTCACACATGGAATCCCAGAAGACAAGAGTATGAGCCATGAGGATTTCCAGAAGTTCAGGGGCAAACCTGGGCTACATAGTGACTTCTAAACCAGACTCACCTCAGACCTGTCTCAGAAAGAAAGGAAGGAAGGAAGGAAGGAAGGAAGGAAGGAAGGAAGGAAGGAATTTAAAAGGAAGAAGGAAGGAAGGAAAACCACAAGTAAACAAAGCACACAAGTCTTTATCTCTTCATGTCACTGGGAACAGAGGAAAGGGAAGCTGGCTCTGGAAGGAAATTCCCAGCTGCTGTTTGCTCCCAGTTTCCTTCCCTGCCACATCCACTTCCTGTTTCCTACACCATATTTTTTTTTAAAAAAATCACTACTTTCTTTTTAAGCAACTGAGACTAAGACCTGAGAATTTTTCCAGAGTTCAGTGCAGTGTGTGTCTACGTGTGGGTGTGTGTCTCTGTGTGTCTCCGTGTGTGTGTCTCTGTGTGTGTCTATGTCCATGTGCCTGTGTGTTTATGATATAATCTCAATCTTTTCCGATCAAACGTAAAACTGAAAATCAGTTTTAAAGGCTCTTTAACAAACATTGACTAATGGTTTTTGAGTGGCGTCATGTGCTACAAACAAGCGCAGAGGATTAGTTTTATCAACCTCTGTTTTTACAGGAAGCATCAGAGGCTGTCAGAATGGAAGCCTTTCACCCAAGCTCACAGTCTAGTGAGCCAAGGCTGAGCTGTGAACCCAAGTTTGTGTGCAATGTCCTCCCAAGCTTTCATGTCCTTGATGACAATCAGGGATATAAGAGCAGCTGTTCTTCATGTCCCCAATGAGGGGGACTTTGTACTCTGAGTGAAGAAGTGACCTAACACCTGGGCTCAACTGGTTGGGCAGAGCAGAGTCAACAATGGGTCATTCATAACCTAATAGAGATCTAGCCCTCTGAGGCTTTCCGGGGAGTGGCTACAGCCTGAGGTTTTTTAGTTTTTGAGTCTTCCTATGAATGTGGCTCACCAATAAAACATGTACATAGCAAATGATGCCCTGAGTTTAGTACACACACACACACACACACACACACACACTGCAGTGGAGAGGTAGCACTGAGGAAAATATTTTAAAAATATTCAGTGTAGTAGGGAGAAGCCCCAGTCAGTACCATGCTTGTTACAGAAACTTAAGGATCTGAATTCAGCCCCCCAGCATCCATTTAAAAGCCAGGGTTAGCACACATCTCTGGTGTCAGCACAGAGGGTATGGGGCGGGGGACGGGGGCGGGATAACAAACCGATCTCCAGAGCTCACTGGCCAGACTGTGGCATGGGTCCAGTTGAATTTGTTCACTCCAAAGTTGTTTGAGGGACCCTGACTCATTAAGTTAGATGGCAAACACATTATCAGACATTGGTTCCTGCCTCCTCAACACACACTCACACACACTCATTTTTAAAATGTTCCAGGTCTTTTCTTTTGCTGATTTTCCTTTTATTGTTTTTCTGCTAAGTTCTACAAGGGACCCCCTTCTAGAAGGTGTGACTCTTAGCTACCTTAGACTTCAGACCTTTCCTGGTTCCCAACAGCCTCCTTCATCCCATGGAGCAGCTTTCCTCAGCTGTGCCATTGTGTCACTCATCCTAAGAGAACAGTGCTCAGGGTCCAGTGTGTAAAGGTGTGTGTGCATGTGCGTGTCTGTCTGTCTGTCTGTATGCATGTATTTTCTCCTTAAATCTTCACAACAGACCTTTATGGAGTAATAGCACCATTTTACAGAAGAGAAACCAGAGCTGAAGTAATTTACCCTTTGTCACTGCTGCACAATTTCAGCAGTAATTTACTTTCACAATACTTCCTTAAAAGCATCGTGGGACAACATCACTCTAATCTATCTGCTGGGGGTGGTCAGGAGAAGTTGATTAGGGGATGAATCAGGATGCCACCCCTGGGGCAGTCAGGAGCACACCATTTAGCATTTAGATTATAGCGTGCAAATCCACCCTAAAGAGTTTATTCATTAGCAGAGAGATGCTAGAAATACTTCTTTCTGCTAGAGAAATGAATTGGTTAGAAATATGCAGTCTCTACTACCCTTCCACATACTAGGTTTTTAAACTGTCCACATCCAGTTGAATTTGTTCATCCCAAGGATACCACCAGGAGCCTCATGTCAAAGACTATCACCATTGCTCAGTCCTCGCCCCATCTCCCAGTGGGCCTTACATAAGGTATGCCATGTACATCCATGGAAACATTCTTTGCAAGGTACCTATCATACAAAACAGTCTGGCAAACAAGTGCCATGGCTGTTATATACCCCTTCCTTGCAGGTAAGAAGGAACTATTGGCAGAATCTAACAGATGCCTTGGTTATAGAATCACCAACTCTGGAAGCTGAGCTTTGGGGAAAAGAACCCCAGCATACTACTGTCACTGGATCCCCCTCCCCCCCATCCCCTCATGCCCCACCCCACCCCTGTCCACCCATCTACTCCGGAGAGACTGGATTAGGTTTATCAGCAAAGTCCCAGCTCCTGAATGTAAAGGCAGAATTTGGGGTCAGCTCCCCTCCTCTACTCAGTCCACAGCCCAATGGCCCCTTGAGAGAAGAGATTAAGCAAATCGAGAGGGGTGGGGGGGAGACACCAGGCCCCCTGTGGTGTCAGTCAACAAGAAGAAACCTTAATCTTAACAGTCTTCCAGGAAGTGAGTCCTTAAGAAGCTTCCTCCAGCCCTAAGCTCGGTAAAGGTCACGCTAAGTACATAACAGGAAAGAAACAGTGTTTGACTTGATGTGTGTACTTAGACATATGAAATTCGGCATAGGGCCATAGATGAAGGGAGGGGAGACCACAAACTTAGCTTTCTCAGTGTGTTGTGCTGGAAAAGGCCAGCTGTTCTTTGTGAGGGTGTCCTGGGCCTGGGAGCCCTTTCTTCCCTGTGCTGAGACTCTTAGCCGTATCTTTCTCAAGCCCCTGACCTGATAGGAGGCAAATACCCCATCTCCACTATCCTCGGAGGGCAACAGACCTTCCCTGGAGACATCATTAACCGGGAAATAGAACAAAAGGTTTCAAGAGTTTTTCCTATCCATCATGACAAGCTAACTACGAGAAGCATTTCTGAATTGGACCCGAAAGGAGAAACAGAAAATGCCTCAACAGAGAAGAACTTTGAGTTGTAGTCTTTAAAAACATGTCTGCATGTTTGAGACACAGGAGCCTAGAGTGAAGTCTTTACAGTGAGAACTGTGAGCTCTAGACAGTCATGCTTAGAACCGGCCAGCTTTAGAACATTAGTCACAGAGAACACTGGGTCCCGCCTTCTCCTTACAGAAACAGGGAAACAAGTTCACTGAGGCCCAATAAACACCAGGCAAGTGGAGGGGTTTGGGGTCTTAGTCTCCTTTCCCAGAGACCCGCTTCTTCTGAAACTGGCACTGCCTGGGAGCTCCAACCCCAGCTGGGGAACATATCTGGATACTACTCTGGGCACCCTTTGATCTGCAACTCACTGAGCTTTAAATACCCGGTCAGATGCTTCAGCTCTTACTCCTCTTGAATCTGTTGGTTCTTATCTAGAAGGACGGGGGTTTTTCAAACTTGTCATATAACGAAACATACCAGTTTTAGCATTGGAACAAACTTCGAAACAAAGCCACGTTTCCTTTCTCCCTCTCCCTTCCTCCCTCCCTTCCCTTCTTTCCTCCCCTTTCTTTCTTCCCTCCCTCCCTCCTTTTCTTCCTTCCTCCATCCTTTCTCACTTCCTTCCAGCCCACCCCCCATGCTGGAGACTTAATTCCACAGCCTTGCATATGCTAAGTACGTACTCAGCCAGTTGTAACACAAACTTCCTATCTGAAGCCCTAAACAGCTCAGAGACTAGAGCCCCCAGCTGCATTTAGCCTCTTTGCCTTGGTGTCTAAGATGCCTCTTGTCTCTCTCTTTGACTTTCCAGGAAGCAAGGCTGAGTCGGATGCAAGAGTCTCCAAAGATTTCAGTTCTGGGCAGCCTGCTGGCATCTTTACATTCATTCATTCACACAAATGTTGATGCTTACCATGTTCAGGACCATGGACTTACTGATGGGAGCTATGGACTGAACAAGTGCCTGCATTCTCCTTACCCACACCTTTCCTTATTCTTAGCCCTTTGACTAGAGTAGATTCCCACCGCCATCCCTTAAACTAGGCTTGAGGAATGCAGGATCCCCCTCCTTCTGACCTTCATCTGTTCAAAATGCGGATGACCTAGAAACATGGTAAAAGTATACCAGCCAGTCAAGCGGGCCTTAGGCCTCAGGGTTAGCAGAGAATGTGTTCCATAGAGTACTGTGCTGGCTAGTTTTTGTTAACTTGACGCAGGGAAGTGTCAATCTGAAAGGAGAAAACCCCAATGGTGAAACTATCATCATAAGATCCAGTTAATAGATTGTAGGGAATTCTCTTAATTAGTGATAAGTGGAGGAGGGCCCAGCCCATTGTGATTGGTGCCATCCCTGGTCTGGTGATCCTGGGTTTTGTAAGAAAGCAGGCTGAGCCAGCCATGGGGAGCAAGCCAGTAAGCAGCACTCTTCTGTGGCTCCTGCATCAGCTCCTGCCTCCAGGTTTTTGCCCTGGTTGAGTTCCTGCCCTGGTTGAGTTTCTGCCCTCTCTGCTTTTAATGATGAACTGTTCTATGGAGCTGAGAATGAAATAAACCATTTCCTCCCAAATTGCCTTTTTCATGGTATTTCAGTAACCCTGGCTGTGACTGTTTGAGCTGGGAACTACAATGAAAAGAACTGCTATTACTATGGTACTTTTTGTGAGCACATGATATCTTTTATCTTGGTAAAGTCCATTACCCAGAGACCAGGTGCTGGGTGAATAGATAACTTGTGGTATGTTCACTCAATGGAATACAATTCTGACATAAAGAAGAATGAATTACCATGATTTATAATGAAATTAGTCCATTCTATGTGGTTCTATATATGTGACGAACTAGAACAGGAAAAGCTAAACTTTAGTGTGAGGAGTCAGGGCAGTGGCTCTCTCTGGAGCAGTGTGAGGTATAGTTGCACAGATCCTGTGTTTTGTCAGGGATCCTAATTGCGTGGATGCAAACAGTTATCAAGCCTTATTACACTGTGTGCTTGAACTCTGCTGTAGTGGGAAGTCGAGCTGTACCACTTGGTGCTTCTTGTGGTCATTCTCCCAACCACCTGCCAGAGCCCTCTGGATTCACTAATGAAAGGTACACACACACACACACACACACACACACACACACACACACACACACAGGCCAGTTAATTTTAAATGTCTTGACTAGCTCAAAGGTTGGGCAGTTTCAATCTTCCCCAGGGCTAGCACGCATTTTCCTCCTATGATATTTGCTTAACACCCTCAGATTCTATATTTTATCTTTGTTCTTCTGGATCCTTCTGGGTGGCTCCTTAGTCTTTGCTGCCCAAGATGCTTCTGGGCAGCATGTCTGGGGGACTGCATTCTCCCTCACCTACCTTTCAGATGACTTTCCTTCTACAGCTCTAAATCTGATCCATCTCCCTCTGAATCACTGCGATACTTTCTTCCTTTCCCCAAGTTCCTAGTCCTCTCAAATCTAAAGGTTGTGATCTATCTGGCCAGCCATTGGCCCTTTATTGATCAATCAAAAACCAACTGGGGACAAGGACCTACAGTGTTTGGACAAGCAGACTCCTGATTTGGGGGGGCCAGATTAGTTCAAAGCATTAGAACCAACCCCCAACAATCTGTACTTTTTATTATATGTAAATTACACCTAAATGAATAATTTGAAACACAGATTTGTTCAGATTTCCATTTCCATTTGGAACTCAGGAAAAAACTAAGTACTGACAGTTTGGGGTATTTATTATTTCTGTACTTTTAAGTATCCTTTGAAATATTTCATATTCAAACCAAATTTCAAAAGTCGGGACTGGTGAAACCGAAGTAGAATGATGAAATCCTACATTCATGGGAAGTCAGAGGTCATGACCTCTGTCTCCACGTGAGCCCAGTGTGCTGGTTAGTTTTCATTAATTCGATACAAACCTCAACATATCTAGGTCAAGAGAAGCATGGCTGAGAAAATCCCTTCTTTGGATTGGTCTGGGGGCAAGTCTATTGGGCATTTTCTTGATAAATAGTTGGTTGGGGGAGAACCCAGCTCACCAGGATTTGTGCTCTCTGTGAGGAGGTGATCCTGGGTTCTAAGGAAGCATGCTGAAGGAGCCTGGAGGAGTAAGTCAGTAAGCAACATCCACCATGATTTCTGCTTCATTTCCTGCCTCCAGGTTTCTGCACTGACTTTCCTCAGTGATGGAGAGAGTGACCTGAGGCTTCTAAGATGAAGTAAATCCTTTCCTCGCCAAGTTGCTTTTGGTCTTGGGCTTTTTTTTTTTTTTAAATAGCAACAGAAACCCTAACTAAGATGCTAATGTTCCTTTAAGACATATGTGCTCCATGGTTGTTTTGACCAGACTTGAACCTATGGAAGGGAAATGCTTCCCCCCCCCCTGCAAATAATGACTACTGTAGCCAAAGAGGTAAAGCTAAAAGCAGATGAGGCAGGCAGGCCTCCTAGACTGTCTGCTGTCTTTGAGGAAGGATGTATCCCAGACCCAACTTGAGCGGCCATTAGAGAGATAAAAGGTAACTCCTTCCTTAAAGTGGCAGCTTCATTATGGAGGTCGGTTTGACTTAAAGGTCTGTTTTTCCCTCTGCTTCCTGACTCTTCTCTTGTCCTCCAGTGCTGCCTCCTTCTTGAAACTTCCATGGTCTCTAAAGAAGGGACACAATTGCACAGGTTGTCCTCATGCCCATAAAACGATTTTGGTAGTCTGGCCTGAGAGTTGCGTCTACTGAAGCCAGGTACCTTGATTGGCAATCCTACCAAGCCTGGGGGATTCCCTTGCTAGGGAACCACAGTACTATGGCCAGGCAGGTAAAAGTCTGATGAAGTTCAAGTGCCCACTAGCCCTTGTTTGTGTGACAGGTACCTATTCAGGTTGAAAAGACCCACAGACCTGGATCTGCTCTTGGCTGTCTCTGTAATCCATTGCTGCATCCCACAGGGATGAAGGGTCAGAGGCAGGTGAAGTAACATAGGCAGGAAAGGGTCTGGGAGGAAGCAGAGGGATATTCACAGAACACTGGGTAATTTATACCCCATCTTCCCATGACACAGAACTCTAACAATCTGGCTAAGATCATACATCCATCTGTTAGAACTTCCCCAGCCCAGGGCTTCTTGGTTCTTTTGTTTACAGTTATGCTTCCATTGCCCAAAGCAGTGCCTGACCCACTTGGGAGTCACAGAGATTGTGTGGCATGAATGGATAATACCACTGCTTTGTATTTTGTTGTTAAAAAAGAAAAAGAAAAAAAAAAAAAAAACAGCTTAGGATTCTCTCGGTGTTGTGTCTGGGCCTGTGTGTGCAAAGGGGCAGAAAGTCAGCTACTCTGCTGTGCTCAAGGCTGATGATGAATCAGGCACCCTCTACATGGATCTGATGAGGCTGGGGCATGACCGGTGGCCCCTCTAGGCAGCTGTTTGCAGCAGATACACGTGAGCCCTGGCTGAGGAGGGCTGGAGGAACTTATATAACAGACAGCGGTGGAGTAACGGTGGGGGGGGGGGCAGGGCAGCATGGGACTGACTGACTGGGATGTCTAAGACCTGAGGCTGCACAGCATCTTCTCCCACACCCGTTGCCAGCAGACCTCTTTTCTTCTTTTGACTCCAGAGAATATGATCAGAGGAGAGAGGTTATGGAAAGAAGTCTTCGTTGAGCTGAGGAAAACAAATTTCATTGTAACTCAGTGGTGGACAGGAACCTCACTTCTCCAGCCAGGCTAACCTCAGTCTGGAGTTGCTCTAATCCCCTCCCCTAGGAGTCTTATTCCACTGCCCCCCCAGGCCTCATTTCCCCCCCAGGCTTCCTTTGAAGGGTCTCCTTGGCTAAGTCCTATCACCTCCCTACAATCCTTATGGAGGCTGTGGAAGTTGCAGCCTAGCAACTTCCTTCCCCTTGGTTGCTCCCCACCCCAGGGCTTGTGTGGTTGGGAAGGAGTTTCCCTCAATAACAGCTTGTCTATTCATATAAATGGAGAAATGGCTATTAAGGTGGACCTTCCCACAGCTTGTCAAAGTTCACCTTCTGCTCTGTCCTGCACAACTTCTCCAGGCTGGTCATGGCAACTCACCATACCCAAGCATCAACCCATTGCGCCCGATATCTCAAGGTACCCTTGGCCTCTCACGCATGTCAGTGAGTTCCATGGGGGCTGGGGAGAGTCCCCAGAGCCGGTCCCCCCAAGTCACAATCCTTACCCTGCTACCAGTTCATACCAGGGAATCTGGAGAGGTGACTTAAGCTCAGGATACGTGCAAGAGCCGTGAGTGCTTTTAACCCGCGTCAGCTCCCCGGTTCTTACCATCATTCCCATCTGAAGCACACCTGGGGTCACTTGCTTCCGTGGTGGTTCTCTGCCCCTCGGTGTTGACTCTGGTTATGTTCGCTCCAGAGCAGTGTGGTCCAGCTCTATGTGAGTCCTCCCACATTGCCAGCCACACTGGTGAGACACCAGCTCTCAACCCCTGTCAACGTTTTCTATTTAAGTGCAACCAAGAGGCTTGTTGCATGTCAAGTGCTCTAGGGGTGAGAAGGTTTATCAACCCAACTCTTCTGTCCCAGTCGGAAACTTGAAGTCCTCCTTGCTTGCTTCTTCCTGGTCTTTGCACCAAGCAGAGTCCTGTGACACACTCACCCCAAACCTTTTCTCACCAGCCTCCCCTGCCCTATCTGTGTTCCTCTGTTTCTTGCTTACACAGTGGCAAGCTGCCTCCTATCCCTATGCCCCAAATCTTGGAAACAATTTCTGAAACACAATTAAATCTGCTGTTTCACAGTTAAAGACTGTTTCACAAAACTCATATGTGCAATGGAAAACTGTGGGTCCTCTGGAAGCAGAGAGCAGGTGTTGCCAGAGGCCAGGAGGGAGACGCAGCGAGGTTAGAGTAGAAGATCAAAGGGATTAATAATAATATAATATTAGTATATAAAATATGTGCATGTCACTAGAGTTGATGATGATGATGCATCCTTGGAATATTTTCTTTATTCACACATATGTGGCTGTGTAAGTATGTGGTGCATATGCGTGGGTACCCTCAGAGGTCGGAAATGGAGTGGGGGGGTCCCTGGAGTCGAAGGTATAGGACCTACTCATTACGGATGTTAGGAACCAAGCTTGGGTCCTTTGGAAGAGCAATACATCTTCTCTTAATTGTTGAGCCAGTCTCTCCACCCCTGAAACTGTCGAGCATAGATTTGAAAAGTTCTCACCACATATTAGAAATTGATGAGCTTTAAAGGTATTATGAACATTAATAGGATTTTTATAGCCATTTCATAATATATGTGTATTTCTAAGCACATTATACATTATAATTTATGGTATAATATGTATTATTGTATTTATATATTAGTGTATATAATGTCACATATAAATGTGTATATATACATACATTTTTTTACTTGATAGCTTTTGTTTTAGCACTGGATATTAAACTCGGGGTTTTGTGCTTATTAGGCATCTCTCTATTTATCAGTCTTAATAATAACTAATTATATATTCTAAAGATACCTAGTCTTTCTCATTTAACAATAAAAGTTAAATTCTGGGGCTGGAGAGATACCTCAGAGATTATGAGCACTGGCTGCTATTCCTGAGGTCCTGAGTTCAATTCCCAGCAGCCACATGGTGGCTCATACCATGTATAATGAGATTTGGCCTCCTTTTCTGGCGTGCAGGCATATATGCAGACAGAACACTGTATAAAAAGCTAAATTACACACAAAGCTATTACTACTGCCATCAGCATTGACAGACTCCGTCCTGACCATCCCTACACAGCCCTGGCATCCTACATCTGGTACATTGGCACTCTTGTCTGTCTGGAAAAACCTCCCTGACCACCAGGCTTCCACCCCCAGTCTTTCTCACAAACAAGTCATTGGCCGGCTTTCCTGGACTCCTTCAGATTCTGCCTCTGCCTCTTCATGCTCCCATAGAGCTTGGTCTTGTTCTTCCTTACAATGCTTGTAGCTTAGGATTGTTGTTTGTAGGAGGTTTTGTTTGTTTGCAACCCTTCGTGGGAGGAGTCGTGGCTCCAGCTTTGTCTCTGTGACACCCGTCCAGCACATTATTAGATTGCCACACAGTGATCTAATATAGTACAGTACCATATGATATAGTATAGATAGGGTGTGGGTGTAGAGACTAGAGTATATATAGTAAGTATATATAAGATTATATACAAATATACATATATAGTACAATGTGAAGTATAGTATAGTGAGTATAGTTCAATAATATAGACTTCACTTACTAAAATTGGTCACTCAAACTCAGAGACTCCCCCCCCCACCCTCTCTTGTTTCTTTCTTGCTCTTTCAGCAATACTGAGCTGAGTAGCTTATAATCCTTTATTAGCAATCTTGAACTCACTCCAACCTACATCCCACCACGGGCACCAGGACTTGGTATTAAACCCAGTAATCAGGCCTTTGCGCTGGCTGCGAGTCCTTGGGTCTCTCCTGGGCTTGTTCTTCCTCACCTCCCTGACCTTTGAAAGGCAGTCTGGGAACCAGACCTGGGCCTCTTCTTTCTCATGCACTCTGCTATCCTTGATTCCTCTTGCAGATGCAAGGCTCTTAGTACTTTCTTTCCTTTCTCAAGCTAAAGGCTCTGTGTGCAGCCGTAGGCTCCTCATTCCACTTCTCATGCCTGCTGAATGGATGCTCCTCACCCTCCACTTCTGCATCTGATGAGCAGTAATCAGCACTTGGAACTCAAGTCTCCCGGTTGCTTAGCCCAGACCTACTGGAACAACTCTCAGTTCTTCCTTTCTCTTGCTCCCTACCCAACCCACCATCCTGTTTCATTAAACCTGTGTGTCTACAGAATCCGGCCAACTTCACCTGAAATACTTTGATGGGTTTCTACATCCATCTACTGTGATGCTCAGCTTGACTGACTGTAAGGGGAGCCATTTCATATCCCTCTTCTTTGTAAAACTCTCTAATTGACTATTTCCTTTCTGCCACCTTATGTCACTATTGTCTTCCCCGGCTCTGACTGGTCTCTGCCCATGCCAGCTTCCTTGCTGTTTCTTTCAGTCAGGCCAGGCACACTCCCGCAGCCCTAACTGTGGCTCATAAAAGCTTCCTGCCCCTCTATAGCCAGCAAGTCTTTACAAGTGTGCTCCTTCCCAGCCACCTGCTACACTACTTGGTACCTTACTTAAAATGCCAGCACATACTGGCCCTGCTCATTTAAAGTTTCCTTTTAGAGATGGTCAGCCAGCAGGAAGACAGGAATGTGAAGGCCAGCTAGCATTTCACCAGAAGGGCCGCCCTCCAGAGGCTGCAGATCTGAAATTCTGTCATTCACATTTTAGGCAGCAATTGACAGTCTGCTAATTAACATGTGAAATAAAAGAGACCCACCTGGATTAGTAAAGCTAGCAACGTGCTAAAGGGAGGGGTAAAAAGTTGGCTCAGACATATGGCTTCGATCATTTAGGGACATGTCACAATCTCACATAAACAAAGAATAAGAGTTCAGCAAAGCTTATTAATGCACCCATTATGGAGGAATTGGCTCCTCATCTGTTTTATGTCCCACCAGTACTTTGGAAAGATTTGAGGCTACATGATCCTCAAAAGACATAGAATTTCAGAAACACAGTAAGGTTACCTGGAATTCAGAACAGGATGTACAATTTGGGAGCTTGGTTTATCATAATTACTTGGTTGAAAACCACCATCTGTAGAATGAAGCTTGGTGTGCAACACAAGTATTCTCTCCGTTTCTGTGATGTTTTATACATGCTCCTCCCAGAGAGTAGCATTATTAGAGGGTGTGGCCTTGTTGGAGTAGGCGTGACACTGAGGGTGTGGGCTTTAAGACCCTCATCCGAGCTGCCTAGAAGTCAGTCTTCCACTAGCAGCCTTCAGATGAAGATGTAGAACTCTCAGCTCCTCCTGCACCATGCCTGCCTGGATGCTGCCATGCTCCTGCCTTGATGATAGTGGACTGAACCTCTGAACCTGTAAGCCAGCCCCAATTAAATGTTGTTCTTATAAAAGTTGTTTTGGTCATGGTGTTTGTTCACAGCAGTAAAATCCTACCCAAGACAGTGACATTATGGGGAAGTGACTCTCTACCTCACTGACTTTATACTCTTTAGAGACTTCCTTTTTTTTTAAACCAAAAAAGCACATCCCAATGAGAGCTCAGTGAGGAAAGTGCTTGAGTGTATGTAGTGGACCTGAGCTCAGATCTCCAGGACCCACACAAAGCTGAGTGCAGAAGCAAGTGTTTGTAAACTATTGTAAGACCAAGAGGAGAGACAGGATCTCTGCAATCTCATAGGCCAGCTAGTCTAGTGTCATAAGTCATAAGTCACAAGAGACCCTCTCTCAAACAGGGTGGAGGGCAAAGATTAACTAACACCAGAGGGTGTCCTCTGACCATCACAAGGGCTATCTCTCTCTCTCTCTCTCTCTCTCTCTCTCTCTCTCTCTCTCTCTCTCACACACACACACACAGAGAGACACACACACATACACACACACATACACATGCACACACATGCACACACACACATGCACACACACATACACATGCACACACACATGCACATGCATACACACATGCACATACACATGCACACACACATGCACATGCACACACACACACATGCACATGCATACACACACATGTACATGCTCACTTGAAAAATAAAATCTCAAAATGATAATATTCAAACTGGCTTAGGTTGCCTTTACAAGACCTTCTCATCCCCATTCTTGTTTTAGATCCCTCCATAGCCTATCAATATCTGACACAGCAAGTGCATTGCTTTGTAGTAGGTTTCAGTTGTTCACTCTCTTTCTGGCTCTGCATGACATCATCTCCACGAGGTTAGGGGCCTTGTCCACACTTGTCAGTTCATTCACTATCATAACCAATCCGAATACAGTATCTGCACTAATAGCAAGGCCTACAAATAAACACCCCACAGAATCTGATCTGTTCACACAACAAAGATAATCAGTATTAGCTGTTATTATTAGTTATGGACGTGCTTGTGTCAATGGCCCAAGAAATGATTTTAAGAAAAGTCAGCAAGTCTCCTTGAACCAAGAGGGGAAGGATCTCAGACAGCACTGAGAAGTCTTCTGTACAATTCTAGTTAATTAAAAAGTGAAGTTGTTCTTCAGAGGGGTTGAGAGTCTGGTTCTGCATCACCAAGGCCTGGAGCATTTCTCAAACAGATCCCTGGATTTGCACAAGGCTGATTCAAGAGCTGGCTGGGAGTAACACAGAGGACAAGAAATAAAGAACACATTCAAGAAGACGCATGGCTCAAGGGAGCAGACCAAAGGGTGAGTCCAGGTCAGAGTAAGAGATGTCAGGAAGGCAAGGGTCAAAATGGTCGACCCTAGGGATGTCACAGCTATGGAGACATAGAATACTTGGACATTTAACAAGAGAATGTGTCTAGAGTTGTGACTGGGAGCATAGGCCCAGTGAGGAAGCTCATGTAGTATTTCAGCTACAACCTTAGACTTGGAGACAGTGAGGCAAGCAAGACAGTTGCTATGGTGGTGGTCAAAGAGCAGAGACCAAGTTGTCCCAAGCAAAGGCCACAGTCTGAAGTCAAAGACAGAGCTTCCATGTGTCATGAGGCTGGCAGGCTCAACCCTGAAGCTTGACAGCAGTAAGTCGGTGACCATGAAGATGAACTCTTAGAGTTAGCTAGCCACAGAGTGAAAGCTGGGGAGAAGGGTAGACGGGAAATGCAAATCTTAATGGTTGGGATACAGAGTACCTAGGTTCACCATGCCCTAGGGTGACTTAAAGCATTATTGTAGAGGCTTAGGAACTGAGGGTCCAGAGAGACCTACTCACTACATTCCCCATGTAGTGAATAGGGAGGAGTTCAAGGTATCACTCCATCCCCAATGGCAATGGAGGTGTTCAGGCTCCTCCTAGGACATAATGCTCATCAATATGCCCTTCGGAACCCCAGCACATCAGAGTGTGTTAGTTAACTGAGATCATTAGACTGGGTCCTGATCCCATTTGATTAGCATACTCATAGCAACAGGGAGGTGACCTTACAGCGACACTGGGTAAAACTGGTGGCTGGTCCTGTTGTGTCTTGAATTCGAATTTCTAGCTTGCTGACCCCGGTGCCAATCACTTTTGCTTATTGGTGTACTTTGGAAGAGCAAGCCAAGCAGATTCAAGCAAGCTCCCCTTCTTGTCATCCTAACCCTGTTCAGAGTGCGTACATGGAGTTATCTTCCAGAGTGTACCAGGTGGCATAAGAAGGGACACTGGCAATGGCAGGTGTGCAAAAGCCCTCTGTACTGGCTGGTTTTGTCTGTCAACTTGACACAAGCTTGAGTTATCACAGAGAAAGGAACCTCTCTTGAGGAAATGCCTCCATGAGATCCAGCTGTAAGGCATTTTCTCAACTAGTAATCAAGAGGGGAGGGCCCAGCCCATTGTGAGTGGTGCCGTCCCTGGGCTGGTAGACCTGGGTTCTATAAGAAAGAAAGCTGAGCAAGCCAGTAAGTAACATCCCTCCATGACCTCTGCATCAGCTCCTGCTTCCTGACCTGCTTGAGTTCCAGTCCTGACTTCCGTTGGTGATGAACAGCAATGTGGAAGTGTAAGCTGAATAAACCCTTTCCTCCCCAACTTGCTTCTTGTTCATGACGTTTGTGCAGAAATAGAAACCCTGACTAAGAGCTGAAGAGATAGCTCAGAGGTTAAGAGCACTGACTGCTGCTCTTCCAGAGGTCCTGAGTTCAATTACCAGCAACCACATGGTAGCTCACAACCATCTGTAATGAAATCTGATTACTTATATATAATAAATAAACAAATCTTAAAAAAAAAGAAACCCTGACTAAGACATTCCCCGAGTACTACTGTTATTCTTACAGAGTTCCTTTCCACTGCCCTTCCATTTTAACTCTTTTGGCAACAAGTACCCTCACACTCCTTCCAAGACAAGAATTGAAGAAAACCCAGGCCTGGGGATTCAGACGGTCACTGATCTTTTGTGACTACAGGTGCCACTGACCTTAAGAGCAGAGATAGGGGACATGCCAGGTCCTTCTCCTTGTGGGCTAATCATAGTCGCAGACATCAAGCCTAAATCACACCCATCAATCCCCACCCAGGGACTGCCAGTGACCCTCTGTCCGAATGGCGACTGAAAATACATGGGCAAGTGAGAGGCAAGCCTGAGTGTGAGAGGAGACCAGTCCCTGAGTTTTGTGAGCATTTAATTTGAGCACATCCTGTCATGAGTTGACGCCCACAGAAAGGGTGAAGAAGAAAGTCCCTTTGAATTGTAAGGGGTGGAGAAGGAACCAGGGCTTTTATAAGAATGAATCCACAGACAGAGAGGAGGGTCAGAAAGGAGTGTTTCCTGAAGGAAAAGTAGCCCTGTGGCTTGCTGTGTTCTCTGTGTGCACAGGGCCGGAATTCAGTTTCCAGCACACAGAAGAATGGGTGGGCAATAAGAGGAGGGTGTGGAAGAGGAGGAGGAGAAGGAGGAAGAGGACGAGGAAGAAGAAATCTATACACAAATTGCTTGTTTAGTAACACAAAATCCCAGGAAAAACCCCAGAACTGCCCTGTAGAGAAGGTTAGCTCATCTCTAACACTTTTCTTGACTCTTCTGTCAATTGTGCAAAAAGTACCGGTACAGGAATGATCACACACACACACACACACACCCCTTATACACACAGACACATACACATGTATACACACATACATGTGTCCATGCACGTACACCTATGTACACATAAACATATACACACACAAAATCACAGACATACACATACACATATATACATACATATACACACATACAGAGAAATATACACACATACACATACACACACTTAAAAATACACACAAATACTCATATACATACAAACACATATACCCACACATGCACACACACACACACACACACATATACACCATTATTCTTAACATTCTGCAGTTTGGCTTTTTTTTAAAAGACATTGCAACTTTCAGGATATCTCTATTCTCCTCAAATCTGTATTTTTCCTGATCCAAAGCTTGTGGAAACACCGCAGAAGGCTCAGGGGTTCTTCTTCTTTCACCTGAAACTGACAGGGAAGTTATATTGATACAATGTGAAACATTTACTATTATATTTAGTTTCTTTCATTTTTAGTCACATGTATAAGACAAAAAGGGGGGGGGGATCTCTCCCTGATCTTAGATTCTGGGGGAGAATGTGTTCTAACCATACTTTATGACAGGCAGCAGGGTATTATTCCCTTTTAAAGAGCCGGAAGAGGGGGATGGGGGAGGGTTAAGTCTTAGACCCGGAAGAGGACCCTTTGGTCAAGTAGGGCCACAGGCTTCCACTGAGGGTGCTATACGCAGTGTGCTAACTTGCTGGCTCCCAAGTCATGCTGATTTTTTTTTTTCAAATTGAAAAGAGAATACTTTGTTTTAAATTATGTGTATATGTGTATGTGGGAAGTGTGTGTGTGTAAGTTGCAGATGACTATGGAGTCCAGAAGAGGGTGTCTAATGAGCTAGCTGCTTGAGATGGATGCTGAGAACTCCCTATAAGAGTAGTATAGTAGCTCTTCAGTAGGAAGCCATCTCTCCAGCCCCTGGGTCATGTTATGTTTCAAAGTAAAAGCCAAGGTTACACAGAAGATGGGGTCTCCTAGAGAAAAGAGAATCACTCTGTGGAGGAGCTATGGCGTTCAGAATGCTAAGGCAGCCTTAGTGGATGGAAGTGGGGGCTCTACAGATTCATTTGAGGTTGGTCTGCCAGGAACAAGCTCGTGGTAATGTGGTAATGTGGGGTCCTTTTATATCTCCCCACCTCAATGTCTCCATTCAGCCTTTCCTATGCTGTTCATTGGAGTGTCCTATCCAGCTGCAGAAGGCTGTTGGTGATATGAGTTCAAAAGAACCACTATTTGGCCTCTGGTGATGTTAGACATCTTTAATCCCAGCTCTAGGGAGGCAGAGGCAGGCAGATCTCAGAGACTTCAATGCCAGCTTGGTTTACAGATTGAGTTCCAGAATAGCTAGGGCTACACAGAGAGGCCCTGACTTGAACAACCTAAAAACAACAACAAAGAAACTCACATACAAACAAAACACCACCACCAAACAAAAAAAAAAAAAAAAAAAAAAAAAAACAACAAACAAACAAAGCGGAATGATCTACTATTTGAAAGGGAAATGACAGCTCTCTTCAGCATTTACATCGACTAAGAGAGTTCACTCGAGGTAGATATTTTTCATTAGAAACTGTTTATTCTTAGCCTTTCATCTTTTGGTCTACCCGGAATTTCTGACAGGAGTACTATATTGCATTTGTGAAGGACTATGTGGCGTTTGAAAGCCACTGGTTGATGGGACCCTCTTATTACCGCAAGCTCTAACTCCTCTCCTGCAGTGTCCCAGGTCTCCTCAAAAAGTGATGTGCCCACAGTGAGCACCCATTGATCAGCACATAAATAAAAACTCTCCACAAGGCCATGATGTGCAAGCAGAGAGTAGCCAACACAGGAGAGTGGCTGGGAACACACTCCAATGGGCTGTGTCTAGCATCCTTTGTCCTGTGGATATCACAGATAATGCAATTTGGGGCTATAGAGTAAACAGTGTCAGGGGGCTTCTCTAGCCCCCTGCCCCCGTCCCCGCTTTACCATTGATGCCTTACAGTTGCACATTTTCTCAAGACCCTCCTTGGGATGGAGCACAGGGTCTTGTGTATGATAGACCTGTACTGTATGCTGACCTCCACCCCAGCTTTCCTGATTTCGAATCTCTTTATTGTTTTTAATAAAAAGAAGATCGAGAAAATAATACCTTAATTTGATTTTATGCATATTTCTTAGTAATAATCTTTAGACTTTTTTTTTTTTTTTTGAGAGAGAGGAGCTCACTGTGTAACTATGTAGCCCTGGCTAACCTGGAACTTGCTATGTCTCCAGGGAAGCCTCAGACCCTGTGCCTGCTTCCTGAGTATTGGGGTTAAAAGTGTTAACTAGCAAACTAGGACTTAGTAGGACTTTTCACATGAATTTCACAAGGCCCAAAGAAATTCTGTCTGTGCACTGCAGTATTTGGCCGGACACACCGGAGCTTTGCCAAATCCTTGGCAAAATAATTTAGATCCTTTTCTATCTTAAAAGAAAATGCGAAGAATAATTCCATTACTCTCTTGGGTTTTATAAAAACCAAGGTAGTAAAGCGACAGACTCCATCAGTATGGTAATGGAAGTAGAGTGAGACACAGGCCTGGGTCATCAGCATCTAACTTGGCACGCGGAGAGTGGGTTGATTTTCACACAGCTTTTGTACCGTCTTGCTTCCTTGTAGTTTCAGACAATTGCTTGTCTATTTTTAGCGGGCCAAATCCACTGGGGGAAGAGAGACACTAACAAATAAAAGGAAAAGAATACAAGACACAAGGGCAGAATGAATGTCAGAGGTGAGGTAGCAGGTTTTATTTTTATTTCTGGTAGACTCCCTGAAGTCAAGGGCAACATTCCAGGGGTAACATTTGAGTAGCCAAAGATATCTTATTTGGGTACTTTTCTTCCATATTCCTAATTTGGTAATACAGTTCAATTCCTTTCTCTTCTGACCCTCCCTGGAATTTTTATCTGCTCTTCTATAAGGATGTTTACTGGTTCCTGCTATAAAATAGCACATATTGGCAGATACACTAGTTTAACCTAATATATTGAAGATCTTTGGTGGTGGGAAGTGGCACTATTAGGCCATGTGGCCTTGTTGGAGGAAGTATGTCACCCTGTAGTGGGCTTTGAGGACTCGTGGTGCTTCCAGTGAGGAAGAGAATCTCTTCTGGCTGCTTTCAGATCAAGGGGTAGGACTCTTAGCTCTACTTTCTGGACAATGCCATATTTCTGCCATGATGATAATGGACTGGACCTCTGAAACTGTAAGCCAGCCCTAATTAAATGTCCCTATAGGAGTTGCTGAAGTGAAAATTTCTGGTTTCTTTGGAGACTCAGTTGTTTCATGTCTTTGTGGAAACTGTCTTATGAGAGGATGAGACGCTAAAGCAGACACATGCTGTTTTTCTGGAAGCTGCCTGGAAAAGAGGCATGTGATATTTTTGCTAGAATCGATGCTTGACAGGATTGTGGTATTGGTTTGCCTTGCCATTCTTTGATGGTCACTGTTTGTCATGACTTCATAGAAAGAGAGAAGCCCACCAAAGAACTTCTGATGGTGTTCCGATGGCTTCTTACTGCCTCCGCAAACTCGGGCCTATTGGCAGAGCCTCTCGGTTTTGTTTTGTTTTGATCAAACATCCATTGCTGATTCCTGGATGGTGCCTATGAGTGGATCAAGATATCACTGTTGAGTTGTGTGAACTAAACTGCTGATATGCTGACAATGCAGTTGGACTCACTCCAACAAACAAACAAAGAAAACGATTTCTAAACAGGTCCTCATCGTCCTCTGCCCTATTAACCTTTCCTTTCCACTACCTCTGGTGGGTGGTGGAGTAGAAGGGCTAGACAGATACCTTATTAAAAGTAGGTTTTGAAAAATCTAAGCTTACAAGTTGCCTTGGTCATGGTGTCTTTTCACAGCAATGGAACCCAAACTAAGGCAGTATCATAAGTGACTCGGACACATTTATTTTCAGGCAGAGTTTAGCATGCTTGTTGAGTGAATGAGTAACTGAAGAAAACATGCACAGTAGAATGACAGAGAAAAGACCAAGACCATCTATTTGTTTTCAAAACCTGATTCCCTGTCCCTTGAGACATGGTCTTCTATGTAGCCCAGGCTAGCTCCCCGACTCTCCAATCCTTCTGCATCTTGTGTTCAGTTATGACTGATTATGCACCATCCCACCTGGCAAAACAACCCTCCCTGAAGTTTTATAAGGATGTTTGGGATATTCTTGCCTCAAAGAAAATCTGTGAACTTCATTCTCAAAGAGTATGTTTTCTAAAGAGGGGACAGAGAAGAGCTAGAGATTGTCCTTCATGTGTGGCACTGTAGTGTGCTGGGCTTTGGGGGGGGGGATATGAAGGCAACAGTGGGTGAGTTTGGGATGGATAAGGGTTCACCTGCTCAGAATCACATCGTATAGCTTGCAACCACACTGACAGGAAACTCCTGCGCAAGCCTCTTTTTCAAGGTGAGGAAATTCTGGCTAAGGGAGAGCATCTTGCCCAAGGCCACTAAGCTGCACATGGATGGAGCAACATCTTGATGGAATAATTATCAAATAAAATAGTAAGTGAAGCAACAATGCACTGAAACTCTTGCTCAGTGTACCTGGCTGGGAACCTAGCGTTTTAAATTAGTATGTGGGACAGGGCCACCCATAGATAATGGAGGATGGGGGGGGCACGTGGAGGCCCACGCCTTTGATTCCAACACTGTTCCAAGACAGCTACCCCTACACAGAGGGACCCCATTTTATAAACAAACAAACAAAACCAACAAAATGGTAAACTATAAATGGATCTGGTAAAGTCATCACCAAAAAGACACTTCAGATGGCAGATGTTTGCAATCCCAGAACTTTGGAAACAGAGGTAATGTTATTGATTGAAAGGAAAAGATGACGGGGCACCAATGAAAGAAAAAGTCACTGAAAGGAAAAGTCACGAGGCACCAATGTTGTGAAAAGATGACGTCCTGGGGTTTCGGCTCCAATGTTAGGGGAAGGATAAAGAGAGTGGGGGGCATATGGCCCATGGAGGTGCGGTGAGGCCTGGGGGCAAGGGAGATGCCTCTGGGGGGGGCCCTGTTGGGAATCCCTCCCCTGAGGGACCAGCCACACAACGGTATAGTACGGAATAGAGTTTATTCAGGTCATGGGAGAGTTAAGAGTTAAGAGGGTGGTAGAGGCAGAGGGAGGGAGAGAGAGAAAGAGAGAGAGACAGACAGAGAGGAGTAGAGGCCATGGAGGGAGGGGGGAAGGAAAGGGAAGAGGAGGGGTAGAGGTGGGAGAGCAAGGCTGCAAGAGGCCAAGAGAGGCAAGAGAGACAAGAGAGAGGAGGGGGCAAGCAGCCCCTTTCATAGTGTCAGGTCATTGGGGCAGAGCATACCTGGCTACTGCTGGGTAATTGAGGGGTGGGGTTTAAAGAATCCCAACATTTATGTTTTCAGGCGCAAAGATTGGACCCTGGCAGGCTCTGATGCTAGGTCTCAAGCCCAAGACAAATGGCCAATGTGCCTATAGGCCCAGTTGCCCCACCCCTAATATACAAAGAAAGGGACCAGTAACAGGGAACAGCAGGGATAAATTTATTCACTGTGTCCCATTGGGAAGAACAAATAAAGATGCTAGTCTTCCAGGAACCAGCATACGGTTTATGGTTAAATAGAGAGCAAGGGGTATGCATAATTAATAGTCTCTATCACAGTCTCCGCTGTAAGTCTGTCCTAAAACCCGGTCTGATAAACCGGGAAATCTCTCCCACAGAGTCAGTTCTTCTGGAAGTAGGACTTCAGCTTTCCCCTCTCACCAGCATGTGATTCCCGGGGAAATTTTAATTCTTCGGAATCCAGTATTTCAATATAGTCTTTTAACACAGCGGTGGGATTAAGAGTTCAAGGCCAGCCTCATCTACAGGGCAAGTTTCAGGCCAGCCTGGGTTACAGGAAACTATCTCATAAACTCCACCCGAGCTCTGTTTAGATTGTGCTAATTCTTTCGTTGGTTTCCAGGTGTTGAAGATTTCCACTGCCTCCAAACCTTAGCTTGAGGGTCAGAGGTGGGCAGGAAGGAGAGATATGCTAAGAGCACATTGTGGAGATCTTTCCAGCTTGGAGGAGGAGTTGGCCTCCAAAGTCTTCCCAGTATTTACCATTGGAGCACAAATGGGTGCGGGTAAAAAGAATGTTTCTAGCACAGTTCAGAGTAAGAAGTAAGGCTCTGGAAACCAGGGAGCCTACCCAGTCTTTCTATGGCCACTTTGATTATTCACTTATCAATGACTTTTTTTTTCTAAGGTACCTTTTATTCAGTTACTTTGGGACAGGGCTATGAGTCAGAGGCTGGCATCAAAACCAGAATAGAAGCCACGGTTTTCTCTGGGGACTCTACTCTGGGCTTTGAATTCCCAGATCACAAAACTTTCTAATTGGAAAGAAAAGTTCTTAAACAAGCGCAGGGATTTGTTGGAGCCTGACAGTGAATAACAAGGTTGGTCTAAGGTCTGACTGTCTGATGAAAGAGAAGTTGAATTCACGTGCCACAGTGAAAATTTAAAAGCATTTCCACCTCGAGCTTAACTGCCGAGTGTAAATTAAGCATTCCCACCCCAATCCCTGCAGATAGTCCAAAGCTAAATAACTCTGAGACGAAATTCAAGCTTAGGCTTCCCTCAAATGCCTTTGTTTACTGCAGGATTTTATTGACAAATTGACTCACGGAGTTCCTGTGTAAATTGAGTGTTTCTCACCTTTCAGCCCGTGGACCAATGGAAGGAGGATTTTATATCTTCCCTATAGCCGGTGTTGGGTAGACCTTAAATCGTATTCACCTAACTGTGGACCAAATGGCTCACACGCTGCTATTAAGAAAATTATCTAGGGTGCTCTCCCAGTATCCGGGTAAACACAATGCTGTCATTTAAAGCTCATTGCTGACATTCACACTGCTGAAGGCAGTTCCTGAAGGGGGCGGGAGGGGTGTTGTTTTATTCAACATCATCTTCTCAACAAAAGCCGCTCTTGGCTTAAATGTACTAAGTCCGAAGTGGCTGTCCCTCTCCAGGAACAAGCGCGCAGGCGCGGGCACTCACACGTGGACACACACACTGACACGCGTCTGCCCACACCCCCTGCGCATGACTCGCCTATGGGATTTACGGGCTTCTCGGGCAAGGATTACTGTCAGGTGCAGAAAGCAGCCCTTTGTTCAGTGGGCACCCCCCCCCCCATTTGACTGTTACTTACAGGCCACGTGAGCCTTGGGCCGGGGCTTGACCGGCGGGGGGCAGGGGAGGCACCCCTGACGCAGAGAGGACAAAGGCTAGTGAGGACAGTGCTGCCCGGGGACAACCCCACCCTCACCCCCCTCTGTGACTCTGGTGAAATCGGCTGAGACTCGCATCCGGAGCTGAGGCCTGCTGGCCGCTGGGTTTGTAAGAGAGGCCCCGCGAGAGTGAATCTGAGGCTGTCGAGGCTCCGGGGAAGTCTAGCACCTATAGTGGGCCAGCGAGAGGACACAGCTCCCTCCGAGCCAAGAGAAACCACTTTGCCGTCCTCACTGGTGCAGGGCGCCCTTGCCGCTCTCCCAGCCAGAATGCCCGGTGCTCGAGACCTTACCCCAGGTCGCCGATGCCACTCCGCTGTTGTGGCTCCTTCCATAACCCGGATTAGAGTGATCGCGCACCCTGGGCACCAAGATACAAGGTGTGTTAGGGGGTCGCTTATATGTCAGCAACAAACGAATACGCATGCAATAGCTTATCTTTTTAATTGAAAAAAATCCATAAACAAACAAAAAAAAAAAAAAACAAAAAACGCAGTGCTATCTGGAACCCGAGGCAAAAAGGAAAGCTCTCCATAGATGACTCCCCCCCACCCCCTGCACAGCCCACTGGACCCAGAAAGGGGTACCGGGGACTTCAGAGTGCAGAGAGCCGGTAGAAGGCCGTGAAAATGGGAGCTGGAGGTGATCTCGGGAGAGCAGCTCCGCAGAGAACAAAGGGTAACAGCGGAGAGGGCTGAACAGGACCGGAAAGACCCTGAGGCTTCGGCTGCTCTCGCTGCCTTAGTCAGGCTCCATTCGCAACGTGAAATGGAATATTCGACCTGGCCGCCACCAAGGCCGGGAGCGAACCCCGTAATTCCCTAGTTCGGTGATTAATTCTTGCTAACAAGACTTGGCAAGATCTCGGCCGAATAATTTTTTGGCTTCTGTAAGGCCCCCACCACATGCGCGCATAACCTCCTTTCTTGCCAAAATCAAGCCCTTGGGAAATTAAATGCCCCCCCCGGGAAAGTAAAACCGGGGTGCAGATGCTACGTGACCTGAAAAGAGGGATGCAGAAACTCGAATTGTCTCGGAGCTTATTACATTTGCCTTTTAAAAGGTCATTCTTCACATGGATACTTTTCAACAGCTCCCTTCGCACCAAATGTAGACCTCAACAGTCATTTCCTTAGTGGACATCGCGTGTGAGCAAGAGGGAGGCGAGGGCTTCCACCAAAACGGAAAACCTCCGGGTAACCCCCCCCCCCCCATAGTTAAATAATCCGGTTTTAGGAAGCTTGGGCCGGAGTGCAGCACACCATTCGGCCAATTAACGCCCCCCCTCCCCGGTTGTAAAGTAACAAAACCCTACACCTCTCTTTTGTTACTGGGCTTTGGCGCGAGGGCCTTCCCTTTCATCTAAGTCGGGGTTTGCCCAGGTTCCACGGGAAGCTATAAAACCGATCTAATAGCTCGGGATGGAAATCGATCACACTAAGGTATAAACTAAGTGCGGGGAATCTCACTTAAAAAAAAAAAAAAAAAAAAAAAAAACACAACCGGCCGGACCCGAAGAACAAGCTTCAGTCTGGCCAGAAGAGGTCCCAAGCCCTGCGGGGTGGCAGCCGTACAGTGTCAGGTTCCACCGAGCTGCGGGAGCGTGACCTCGGGGACTTGGGGGGGGGAGAGGGCGGAGCGCAGGGGTGAAGACCTCCAAGCTGAGAGCCCAGGCCTTGGTTGGCCAGGCCCGTGTCGCCACCCGGTACTGCCGCCACGCCGAACGCCGCGCTCCTGGGGCTGAGGAAGGACAGGGAGCGGCGCCGCGGCTCCATTCACAAAGTCCGGGAGCTGCCGGCTCGCGGGCGGGTCGGAGGCTGCCTCCTTTTTCCTCTAGGTCTCAGTTTTATGAATGGGCCTGGCAGCGAGCACCGAGCACCCTGTTTACTCCTCTCTTTGTGACGTCGGGCTCCCGTGACTGGGTGCGAGGGGGCCGGCGCTCCATTCACGAGCCGGGGTGGGGGCGGGGCGGGGAAGCTTGCGTGGGGGGCGGGGCCTGGCGAGGTAGTAATGACTCTTCCCTCCCCCGGGAGAGCCGGCGAGCATTAATAAATCTCTAAGCCGGAGGAGGAAACTCTGGCTGGGGCAGTGCGTGCAGCTCCGGCGGAGGGTTGGGGGAACGGGGGCGCCCACGGCTGGAGCAGCCTAGCTAGCAAAACACAGCAGAGGCCACAAACGGAGAGGAGTCCTCTCTCGTAAACACACTCCCCTCCTCGGTCACTTGCCCCGGGTGCCGCGCGCCCGCCTGCTCTGGCGCCAGGGAAGGCTCGGACTGCTATGTAACGTCGAGGCTGCGGGAGGAGGAAGGGGTGTGGGGAAGAAGAGCTTGGGGCCAAGTTTGCGGGTCACTTCGGCAGGCGCCCTTTTAGCCCTCGCCTGTTCCTTCTTGTAGCCTAGCTGGCTTGGGTGCCCTTGGCCTTCTCCGGCTCCCCAGCTGCTGCGTTCTGCCGGCGACATGGTGACGATGGATGAACTGCGGGAGATGGACTGCAGCGTGCTCAAAAGGCTGATGAACCGAGAGGAGAACGGCGGCGGCGCGGGCAGCGGCGGCAGCCACGGCGCCCTGGGGCTGCTGAGCGGCGGCAAGTGCCTGCTGCTAGACTGCAGGCCGTTTCTGGCTCACAGCGCGGGCTACATCCGAGGCTCGGTAAACGTGCGCTGCAATACCATCGTGCGGCGGAGGGCCAAGGGCTCCGTGAGCCTGGAGCAGATTCTGCCCGCCGAGGAAGAGGTGCGCGCCCGCCTGCGCTCTGGCCTCTACTCGGCTGTCATCGTCTACGACGAGCGCAGCCCGCGCGCCGAGAGTCTCCGGGAGGACAGCACGGTGTCGCTGGTCGTGCAGGCGTTGCGCCGGAACGCGGAGCGCACAGACATCTGCCTGCTTAAAGGTAAAGGTGGGCGCTCGGGAGCGAGGTGGAGGGTAGATGGAAGGGACTTGGTGGCCTGAGCCCTGCTGGGCATCGGGAGGAAAGTACCCGAGTGACTTCGGGCTGCTTGGAGCCCCCTTCCTTGCGTATCTTTGTGCTTGCTAGTGTGCACGGTTTTGCTGTGATTTTTGAGCCTAAATCCTGGGGGTGGGGGGTGCTGGCGCGTTTTCCCCAGTCACCTGCAACCCGCACGCGCCCAAGAGTTTCCGTGTTTATTGACACGAGCGGTTCTGGCCTGGATGCTGGCAGCGATTCCTCTGCGCAGCCCAGCTTCAAGTGCTGAGAACGCGCTCTTAAGTCCCACAGGGACAAGAGAGGCCTGTTTCCGTATAACCCAGGGAACTAGAGAGGGGGTGAAGGAAGGTGGGATCTGTCTCGGGAGTTCGTACACAGTCGGTAAATGAAGGAAGGAAGAATTGGATTGCAGATCTGGGGAGCGATCTGTATCTTCTCCCGCTGCCTCAACTCAGAGCTTTCTTGGAAGTCGGCCAACTTCCCTTGCCCCGGTCTAAGTGCTCTGTTGGGGGGACAGGGACACCGGGCAGCACCGCGCCTGCTCCTGATAATCCCGGGAGCAGAGAATTACCACCTTTTGTTCACACCTCGTTCTCGACTCTGCTAGCGGCGCGTGCCTGGTTGAAGCGAACCCTGGCCTATGAAATAGGTGGCCGGAGAGAGGGTGGCTTGTTGTCAGATTTCAAAGTCAGACCCCCGCACCCCCAAAGGATCGCGTAGTATCCCAGACGCGGGAGAAAGGGACCGACCGCTCACCGCACCTGCCAGCTCTGCCGGTGTGCGGGCCTCCGGCTGGGCAGCACCGGAGGGGGGGGGTGTCGGGCGCCCCCTGCTGCGCTGCGCCCCTACCTCCGGCCACCGCATTCCGCGCATTCTTTCGCGCGGGTCGGGTCTCTGCTTCCTAAGCCGGGAGGATTGTTCGATCTCGGCTTTCTAAGAGCCGCCTATTTCCCTGCAGAGGCTCTCCGCCTCCTTCTAGACTTTTCCTCTTGGTATCTTGTCTACCTTAAGGAAGGGAGGCCGGGAACGAAACCCTTTCTCCTGTCCCCTCCGAACTGGGAAGCAGCCGGGTGCGGGCGAGCCGGGCTGGCCCTGCGGAACAGCGGGGGGCTTTGTTCTCCGCAGTTGTTTCCTGACCATTTGACCCGTCAGCTGCTGGGGAAACGCTGCTGTTGACCTGAGGCTGAACTGCCAGGGCCATTTTGCTGACTTTTCTTTCTTTTTCCGTGAGGGCCGCCTTTGGCTCTTCCAGCCGAGCCCCAGTCTCTCAGCCGGCCCCCCTAAAACGCTTTAGGAGCGACGGGCAGGAAGACAGGTTCCAGATCTCGCGACCACCCAGCGGTCGGAACCGGGCCCCACGTTGTACCCGGAGCCCTCGATCAGGCACAGGTCCCCGGTCCTCCCTTGGCCGGGTCCCGCTTGGGCTCCAGGGCGCGCGTCTGTGCTATTGTTCCAGCCCGCCCGCTCTCCCTGAATGGAGATCGCGCGGGTGGGAAAGGTGAAATTGTTTCGGGGTGAAAGCCCCAGTTGTCCTGGCTTGCCCCAGCCGTTGGATTGAGAGAGTCGGGGCCCATGCCTTCCAACCCTGGCTTCTGGAGTACTTCAGCCCCACGTGGAGTCAGGGATTGTTTTGTTTTCCTTCCTGGAAGAATTTCCGAATGGGACCGCCCTGGAGCGGCAGCTGCCTTGATCCTGAGCCCTTAGGCTTCCTTCCGGGGCGCAGGCTCCCGAGCCGGCCAGGCGCCTAGGGAGGGAGGCATATTTTTAAGGTTAAACCTTATGGCTCGCGGCGCTCTACCGGTCCTGATTCGGATCAGGAGACTGAGGCCAGACCAGTTCTGAGAAATGCTTCAGGGCGGACACTGACGTAAAACTGAACAGGACAGGTGGCCTCTGTCCGTAATGGGTGCCTGGCCCACAGGAAGGCAGCATTTCCGTCAAACCAAGCATTTCGCCTCGTCTTAATGGGCCTGGAGGATCAATTACCCCATACCCCTGCAAAGCCAAAAGCTTTCTTTCTTCCCAGTCCTCTGAGGTGACGCTCATCCTCTGAGGTGACTCTCATCTAGGCCTGGTCAGAGGCCTGGACTGTTTAATTTCATCTGTTCAGGAACAGCTGCTACTCACCCTCTTCTAGTTAGAGGTTCAGTAGCTCTTGGAAGCAAGAGCCTAAAGTGGTTGTGTGTGTGTGTGTGTGTGTGTGTGTGTGTGTTGGGGATGTTGCCCCTTTTCCTGTGGTGATATCAACGTTTGTCAGCCTTAGTTTCTGTGGATGTGCGGTGCGGGCTGAGGCACAACCTAGCCCTTCCTTCTTTCTCTCAGTCAGCTATTAAGAAGCCTTGGTAGAGAGGGCAGCAAAGAAATGTCTGATCTAGAAAGGAGGCAGTCATGGGAACTAAGCACCCCCACCCCCATCGCTGCTTGGGAACTGTGGCTTGGTGTGAGCGAATCAGTCCCAGGTCTTCTGCTGGTGGAATTGAGGGGTCAGACAGTAGGCAAGTGGAGGGAGACATAGTGGGTATCTGCGATCCCTGGAATGGGGGAGACAGAATTACCCCTTTTAGAAGTGATGTCCAGGCCACAGCGTGTGCGTCCCCCTCAAGCGTCCCCCACCCACGCGCCTTTAAAAGAATTTTTTTTTTTTTTGGTCTTAAAAGGATGATTGATTTTCTTTTTTATTTCACAAGCAAGGGTTTAAAAGCAGGAATTAAACTTAGCTAAACCATTGTTAATCTTATACATTGATCAAGTTTTGGTAAATTAACTAAAAGTCTTACATTTCCTTAAGAGTAAGTTACTTTGTGAGCAAAAATCATGGGAGTATTTAACTTAAAATCCTGTAAGGCATTTTAGGGATAGTTCTAAACATTGGTTTTTATTTAGTTTCTCAGGCCTTACCTTACTTTAGAGTTTTAGATTCTTAACCTCCACAGATGTTCGGGTTGGAATTTTAAATTTTTTGTGCCTTCTAAGAGGAAAAAAAATCTTATCCTAATGGAAATAACCCCGATCACAAGTTAATCTGTCACACACAAGTAATTTCAACCTTGTGTGGTGGATGCCTGTGATCTCCAGACCTCAGAGGCTGAGGCAACTGGATTACAAGTTCCTGACTGGCCTGCTCCACACACAGGACCTTCTTTGTACAATTATTATCTTCCCTTCTGTGCGGAATTTACCTTATGACCTAAGTTCTTATTCAAACCCGATTGCAGAATTATGCATGGGGCTGTTTTGAGCGTGTGGATATAGTCATCTAGACAGTCTACTTCCTCCTTGGGGAAAACCTGTCCAGGTCTTTGTCCTGTCCGTGAGTTGAGTGGAGGACTGGTCCTGCTCAGCCCAGACCTCTGCTGAAGCCTGCTTGTCCTGGCTTTCTCTCCAGCGTTTCCGCTGCATAGCTGGGGCTTCTCTAGGGCAACCTTTTATACCCAGATATAAAAGGATGACTTCTGGCCGTGACTTTCTATGTGTGAATAGAACCGAGTGCTCCAGAGAGGAAGAGTTGGGGTGTTAGAATTAAGCAAGAGGATCAAGCCTAATAGCATTAGCCACACAGTGGAGAAAGTATAGCATTGGCATTGAGTGGGTGTTTCCAGTCAATAGAGGTAACTGTAGACAGGGCCAGTGGTCTATGGCCTTTCCCCTTTATCTTTGAAGACCGGCAGTGCTTCTTGTAGGAAAAGGTGGGCATTAAAGAGCCAAGAAATCCCTTTAAATCCTCCAACCTGTAAAATGGATAGCTAATCTCCTTCCTGAGAGGCAGTTCCTGGCAGAGATAGGGAACAGGGCTGGAAGTCAAGTGACTCAGTGACAGAAGCCAGTCTAGGAGTTAGGGTAGGGGGCCTGGGAGGGAGTGCAAGAAAGATCTAGTCCCCAAACGAAGCCTTAGGGTAGTGGTCCCCAACTTTCTCATGTTGCTGCCCTTTAATACAGTGCTTCGTGTTGTGGTGACTTCCAAGTATAAAGTTGTTTCATTGCTACTTCATAACTAATTTTCTTGATTATGAATCATGATGTAAATATCTGATATACGGGATATCTGATATGCTACCCTGTGAAAGGGTCCTTCAACACCTCGGGACCCCACCCCAGCCCACCATCACCTCAAGGGTTAAAAACCCCCAGGTTGAGAATGGATTTCTTAGGAGGTTCAGCTGCTAGCTTGGAAGAATAGGCTCTTTGATTTGGAAATCCCAATGTCAGAAGTCCACTTAGGTCGGTCGCCCGAAGACTGTTTAAAGTGACTTCCAGAAGACAGCTATGACCTTCAGAAAACCTAGACTTCCTTTCTGGGCCAGAGCAAGGCTGAGGCTCAGCGGTGTTCTCAATACTGACTGATCGGGTATAGGAAACATGGTGCTTCATTAAGATCCATCACCACCCCAGCAACTCCCCTCTAGGAACCCTAGTTTGGTGGTTATCACCAGCACCAATCAGCGGGCTCCGAGGGTTTGGCAGCCAACTAGAGAAGAGGATTTATGGCTAGGAGGCCCTTCTGTCATGGTTTATACTCCCAGAGGAGAGCCACGGAGCCAACCAGAAATATAGTTCTTCAAGGCCTGTGAAAGCCATGCCTAAGTTTCCATTTCTGACTTACAAGTTGAATGAAAGGTAACAAGCATGGGAATTCAGTTCTTTATGTTTTGATTTTTAAAAAAATTATTTATTTTTAATTTTAATTTTCAAGACAGTGTTTCTTTGTGTAACAGCCCTGGCTGTCCTGGAACTCCATTTGTAGATCAGGTTGGCCTCAATCACAAAAGAGATTTGCCTGCCTCTGACTTCTGAATGCCTGGGATTAAAGAGTGCAGTAGCATACCCTCTGATTTTATTTTATCTTTTGTGCTAGGAATCAACCTGTTGTTTTACACGTGCTTAATAAAGCACTCTACCCCTGAGACACAGCACTAGCCTTAGGAAGTATACTTATTCCTTTTCTAAAGATTTATTTCATGCACGTGAGTACACTATCTCTGTCTTCAGACACACCAGAAGAGGGCATCAGATCCCATTACAGATGGTTGTGAGCCACCATGTGGCTGCTGGGAATTGAACTGAGGACCCCTGGAAGAACAGTCAGTGCTCTTAACCGCTGAGCTATCTCTCCAGCCTAGGAAGTGTATTCTTAAATAATACCTTTAAGGAATCTGATATGAAAATTCTTAACATCCAACAGGATTTAGGAAAAACAGGATGACATTCATTGGCCTAGGTTACAGAATTTTATTCAGGAGATGCCCAATGTCTTCGACTGAGCAGATGCAGGGGTCCTGTTCCAATTCCACTTTTGGACCGATCCAGGAGGTTCAAGGAAAGCCTGGCCCTTTCTTTTGTGTATGGTGGAGTAAGTTTTGGGAAACGGCAGCTCTTGGCTGGGGGTGGTGGTGGCGGTGGTTCATGGCCTCTAATGCTCACTGGAAGACCCAAGTCTGAACAGGAGCATCACTGCCTGCATAGTCTTTGGGAACCCACGGGCATGCGGCTGCCAGCAGTGTTCCCAAGTGTGGGTGGGCACCGGCTTCAACCTGCCTGGAGACCCCAGGTAGCTTCTGTGTATGCCGCATGCGTAACTCTGGTGCTCTTCGCTCTTTGTACAGAGCTGCTTGGCACATAGGAAGCGAGTACCCTCTGTTTGGGGTATCTGGTGTTGAGTAACTCGGGATTCATCCAGAAGGCTTAACAGTTGCATGGCCGCGTGAGACAAGGACTTCAGTTTCTGCCTCTGCGTGGGCGACAACTCACCTGTGTGTGTCCTTTCCTGCACAGCCCCCATAATAGAAACCAGCCCCAGCTTCCCAAAGCTAGCACGTTCAGATCTCTCCCAAGGTGCCTGTAAGGAGAACTCGCGCCAGGGGAGATTAATCACTTACTGAGTAGGAGCTGGGGGCTGTGAGAGGTCAGAGGAGGGCGGAAGTAGGGTGGGCACTCAGCTGATGACTCAGAAAGCTGGGATGGAAATCTGTCCGCGGAGTCTTTTCTGGACCTTCAGGCCAGCGGCTCCTTTTATTCTTTCCGTGATGGGAAAGGTGGGAACATTTCCTCCTGCCCGGAGTCTGTCTGGAGAGTCCGGCTTTGTCTTGAGAGACCTTGGGATCTGGGCTGCGGTGCCCCCTCCCCCCTTTATTTTTAAGTGAGGCAGGTTGTGCCTGTCAGGAACTATTGTTCATTTTTAAAAAAATGTTTTGATTGCTTAAATAGATGTTAATAGGCAAATGGATCGCTAAAAAATTGAAGTCTTACAGAAATACATAGAGGGGCAAATGACCTTTTTTAATGGAGGCGTTCAGCCAGTCTGCTAGCCCTAATGGGGGCCATGGACCGTAGGTGACAGACCGTTATTGTTCATTCATTCCCCAGATTCTCATCCCTACCTCTGGTCCTCTTTAAGAAGGATTTAGACTGGGAGGGAGAGGGTGTCCTGCCCCTCCGGTGCAATGGCCACCGAGACCACGAGTATCAATGCTCACAGCACCAGGTCTGCAGGCTTTTCCACCTCTGGGGACTGGTCACTGTGACTCAGCAGGAAGAACTTTGACCACAGAGATATCCTTTTGTATCCGGAGGGAGTGTGCCGAGGGCAAGCAAAACCTCCGGTCAGAGAGGAAAACATGGGTTCCCTGCTTCTGAAAGCCCTGTGATGTGGCTGAGAGTTCTCCTTTATCTCCAAAGCAGCAGGAAGCTGTTTTCTCGGCTTAGGATTTAGGGGCCCAGCACTTGACTAAACTGGTCACATGTCACCCTTTTGGTAGCTGAGGAGCTGGAAGGCACAGTGCCAGCCAGAGGTGCCTGCTTAGCAGGGCCGGGCACAGGGAAGGAACTAGCCACCTGCATAGGCACCTATGGGTCTCACCCATGTGAGAGTGCCTCTGTGACGGGCATGTAGGTTGTTTCGAATTGGTATTAGTTTTCTGGTCCCTGGGGTCACCAGAAAATGAGAACCACAGTTCCTACTCTTAACACACCTAGCCTCAGGTCCTTGTGGGATAGTGCCCAGCTGTACCCGATACCTGGCTCTATCTTTGTCATAAAATCTTTTCTTCCACAGAAGACACACTGATAGCCTTTGTAGGGCTCCTCACCCACACTCAGTCAGAAAAATCCCTCCTAGCCCCAACCTGTGTGGCACGGTTGGTTTGTGTGATGGAAGCCTGTTTCTTCTTGTTGGTTATCATGTTGGTAGACACAGTGCGCATGCTATCTGCTCTAGAGACAGAAGGCACAGGGCTCCTGCCAGGGTATTCCTAGTCCCCACCTCAGAAGAGGTGGCAAAAATCCTCACTAGGCCAATGGAGGGCACAACTGGTTAGCTAGCTGCCTAAGTGTTCGTGGGTCCTCATTGCACGTGGTACTCCAGAAAAAAACCCTCAGGCACATCCGTGTACATCTTTCGTGTATTTTCATCTTAAATTGAAGACTGTCCATAAAGCTTTCCCAGAGTCCCTAGCATTCACTCTTCCTTCCTAGGGTCCTTTGACCAAACAAACCTCTGAGAAAAATGCTCCGCCGCCATTATCTCTAGACCCACAGCGCCACCTAGTGGCGCAGAAGGAGCCAACAGCTCCCCTTAGCCTGGTGGGATTGGTCTTCCTCTTTCCTACTGGCTGTGTCTCCACTAACCTGACCACTTTTCTCCTTTACAGGTGGCTATGAGAGGTTCTCTTCTGAGTACCCAGAATTCTGCTCTAAAACCAAGGCCCTGGCCGCCATCCCACCCCCCGTACCCCCTAGCACCAATGACTCCTTGGACCTGGGCTGCAGCTCCTGTGGGACCCCACTGCACGACCAGGTATGGAGAACTCGAAAGACCTCTTGGGCCACTGTACCTTAAGACATGCTCACCCACCCTTCCCGTCAGATGGACCGGGGATGAAGTTAAGACTCCACCATCCCTATCCACAATCTTATGAATTTAAAGTAGCCCATCACGCCACCATCTCTCCCTGTCTGAGACATCTTCTCTCAGATGTGTTCATTACTCAACCATCATCAGTGTAAACTCCCAGCATGGCTGAGTGTGCCGCATGGTCAGTGTGCTGCCTCGGTTGCCACAGGAATATGGCCGGCGGCGCTCACAAGACCTGACCATGCCTTGGCTCTGCCCACTGGATTCCCGCTGAACTCAAGCCCGGAAGAGCCAGAAAAGCTCTGCCTGTCGCCCCACCCCCCGCCCTAGAAAGCCACCTTGGATTGTCTGACTTACCGTCCCCGGCTCCCGCACTTCAGCCCTGCGTGTCCTGGTTGCTGACACTCATGTTTTGCTGTTTCTTTTTGCTGCAGGGGGGTCCCGTGGAGATCCTTCCTTTCCTCTACCTCGGCAGTGCCTACCATGCTGCCCGCAGAGACATGCTCGATGCCCTGGGAATCACAGCTCTACTGAACGTCTCCTCAGACTGCCCCAACCACTTTGAGGGACATTACCAGTATAAATGCATCCCGGTGGAAGACAACCACAAGGCTGACATCAGCTCCTGGTTCATGGAAGCCATCGAGTATATCGGTAGGCTGCCCTCCGACTTGAGGGGGGGGGGGGGGACGGGACACACCCAGGGACTGCTGTAGGGATTCTAGGCCTTATGCACAAGGCTCTGACGCTCCCCAGGTATTTTGTCGTTGCTTTCACTAAATATATGGTAAAAAGCAGCCAAAGGGAGGGATTGACTCAGGCTTGCAGTTTCAAGAAGGATGTAGTCTGTCACGGTGGGGAAGCCCTGGTGACAGGTGCATCAAGAAGCCAGGGGTGGGGGGAGTAAAGGGGTGGGGGTGGGGGCTTGGGGGATGACGTGTGTGGTGGGAATTGGAAGTCATTATCCAGACCTAGCTGCAGAGCCAGTCCACTTCCTCGCATGGCTCCACGGCTCCACGTGTGTACAAAGTAAGGCTTTTTGTATGGAGAGGAAGTCAGGAAATTGGAGTCACTTTTCTCTTTGATCTGATGGCTCGGCTCTGCCATGTGACTTCCCTGGGTGGTGTGTGCTTTAAACATCTTTTTGTTTAAAAAAAAAATACACTGGGGTGAGCGGGATTCCACGTCTTCGTCCTCGGTCTAGGATGGCTGACCTTCCCCTAGGAGGGTCCCTCATCCCACTGTACGTCTCCCTCACTGACACGGCTTGGCTTTTGTCACATGCACCTGCTAGTGGTGATTCCCAAAGTCCACCAAGGTCCCTCATCATGTCGTACTTTCTGCCCCAGACGCGGTGAAGGACTGCCGAGGGCGAGTGCTGGTCCACTGCCAGGCGGGCATCTCTAGATCAGCCACCATCTGCCTGGCGTACCTGATGATGAAGAAGCGGGTGAGGCTGGAGGAAGCTTTCGAATTCGTCAAGCAGCGCCGGAGCATCATCTCGCCCAACTTCAGTTTTATGGGCCAGCTGCTGCAGTTCGAGTCCCAGGTGCTCACCACGTCCTGCGCGGCGGAGGCTGCCAGCCCTTCCGGGCCCCTGCGGGAGAGGGGAAAGGCCACGCCCACCCCCACCTCGCAGTTCGTCTTCAGCTTCCCGGTGTCCGTGGGTGTGCACGCGGCTCCCAGTAACCTGCCGTACCTGCACAGCCCCATCACCACCTCCCCCAGCTGTTAGGACTAGTCTCCGGACGCCGGCCCCCAGCCAGTGTGCAAAGCCACACGTGAGCAGCCAATAGGGACTGACCATGCTCCGTCCCTATCCATTTCTCCTTGGCTAGCCACAGGGCCAGCTAGAATGGCAATAACGACTTTGAATACGCATTTAAAACAAACACAACTAAACACTCCAACATAGAGCAATAATGGCAGCCCCCCCTGCTGCCAGAGAAGACTTGGTTTATGCGTCAGTTTTTACTTTGCAGGTAGAAATTTACCTCACTTTTTTTTTTTTTTTTTTTTTAAAGCAATCAGGCTTGAAAGTTATGAAACCCACAGATCCTGGCAAATGTGCCCAAGCAATTTTATGAAGTGGAGAGGGAAAGGAAAGAGGAGAAAACGAGTTTGCCAGAAAAGTGCCTGGTTCTGTGTGCTTGTTCTTCGGTTGCTGACGTCACGGGGATTTTGTTCTAGATCTTCTAGGCCACAGTATTCTGATTAGTCAACTGGATAATTAAGGAGTATTGAGAACCTTAGCGTGTGTGTTTGGGAGTCCGGTGACTTTGGGATATATTTCTGTTGAGGTCACCCAGTAGAGCATAGGAACACACTGGTGTGCTGTCAATGAGGCGATGGGAGGGTGGGTGGTCACCATGGTCACCATCTCACATTGTTGCCACTGAGAAGCAGGCAGGGCGGCGTGCAAAGAGAAAGGTCTATGGCTGGTCACTTTCGAAGCTGGCTCCGACCCAGCCATTGCAAGCTTTCCTCTCCAGTGGTTCGTTTGGCTGTGGCTAGAGCATTTTGCTTCAGATCTGGATATTGCCCGTGGCCCGTGCCATCTTTTCTAAGGTGCTCCTGGAAAAAAAAAAGAACTGGGTGCAATTCAGATTTTCCTACAGTGAATCATTTGGTAAGGCCAGGTCAGAACCAGGTCACTGAAGATGAACTAAAAATGAAAGTCCACCTACCATCTTCTCTCTCTCTCTCTCTCTCTCTCTCTCTCTCTCTCTCTCAGAGAAATTGGGTGTTTCAGTTTTAGGAGTTTACTTGAAGTATACATACCAAGAAATTCTTGTTACGAAATCCCTGTCAAGTGAATACTTTGAAAAGTCCTCTCTCCTTTGAATAAAAAGATAAGCCTATACCTGACTTGGCTCCGTAAAGTCTGAAAGGGTGTGGGAGGGGCTGCATGTCAGCTCCTATTTTACTGATACTGAGCGACTTTGGAGCCATGTTGGGTTCTGACTGGGCTGACACCCTTGAAAAGGAGCCTTTCCAAGTAGAGGGATAGATAGCTTTGGATAGTGTGTTCTAGGGGAAGGTGCAGGGCAGGGAGAGAGCCTGTCTTGTCTGTAGTATTGGGGGACAGTTTTGTGATGGCGGGCCAGATTAGAGGTCACTGCAGACTAGGCAGAAATGAACATGGTCCCATCCCCCCTCCCCCACCTTGAGCCTCCATGTCACAACGTGATGGGGTCACATAGTGATGGGATGCTCTCTCCTCCAGAATCCCACATAGCCCAGGGTTCACGGTTTGTTTGTTCATGAAATGTGAACCTGTGTTGGTATAACTTGTATTGGGTGGCCTGTGTCAAACCCTGCCTTTGGGTGAGAAGTGAGGGGTGCCCTGCTTTCCTGACACCACGTGGCTGAAGGCAGAAGAGAGGCCGAGCCCCTCAAGGGTGGACTGCCCACGCCTAGCTGGACGGCCCTTTGTCCCCTGCTTCCTGGCAGCTGTGTCATGTTTGAAGAATTAGATTAAATGAGTTTTTGTAACAAGTACTGGGTTCCAAGAATGCAAAGGGCATCTGGAGAGGAGATAGCCTCTAGACTACATTCACTTTCTAGCTGAGCATTTGCCAAATGTGTCCTAGTTCCCAGACTGGATCCCAAGTACACAGGCAGTGGGAGCTCCGAACATTCCTCTCCTGCTTCCTAAATTCAGACCTCCTATGACGGTGTCAGGGGGCTATTTATAAAGTCATTCTCTTTGTACTTGATAACAGCATGAGACCCAAAAACTCTTAGAAAGGAAATAGGACACTGGTTTGATTGAAAGGGGGGGCACACCTTAAAAATATTCTCCAGAAGCTTCTCTGATGGCTTGGAATAGCCCTAATGAAGACCCTGTCCCAGGGTCATTTCAAATGGTTAGTTTTAAAAGACTACCTGTCCGTGAGCAGATTTCTGGTGATGGGAAGTTTTGGAAAGTCAGAAAGCCATTGAATATTTGCCAGAGAATGAGAAACACTCAGGCCCCCCCCCCCAATCTTGGCTCCATTCAGTGCCTGTGGGACCCTAGGCTAAAGCACAGGTGAGCCAGTGACTAGCAGCTCTCCGCCCTGTGCTCCCTGAGACCCTGTGCTCTGGTTCTTGGCTTTCAGTAAGGTTGGGGAAGCCAAGGGAAGGGATTGAGGGTCCTTGGGAAAGAGGCAGGAAGAAGGAAGATGGATAGTTACTCCCAAGGGGAACGGACTGGTGATGGCCATGGAAGCCTGTGGTAGTGATAACAGTAGTTCATATGGGTTCATCATAATCACCTGGGCAGCCTTTAAAATCCTCATATCTAGGTGACCCTTGACCAAATAAACCAGGACTTGTGTGGGTGGGACCTAGACACCAGTATGTTACAGTGTTCCTACTCACTTTCACTGGTAGAGCCAAGTCCTGGAGACACCATTGCTTCGGGATGGTGAAAGCCAGGTCTTGTTAGCACACAGCTCACTTGTGAAACAGACTTTGCAGCAGAGCTTTGTAACAGGGTCAGTGTGGTCCCACTCTCCACAGCTGGCTGAGGGAGGGGTGAGGTGGTTTCTTTGCAGGGAGCCCCTGAATGGGAACCAATATGTGGAACATTGTGAGTGGGCTCAATATAGTGTCTGGGTGTTGATGTATTTCCTTAAACTTTGTCTGCAAGATAGAGAAAGTATGTGTCTGTTTTGAAGTCCTTCTAGTACCCCACCCTTAGAGCCCACGAATCATTCAAGGGACTTCAGAAAGATAACAATGCAATACTTGTAACTTGTGTAAATAGCCCCATCTTTCTGAGTGGTGTCATTTCTACATTTGATATGCTTGTATTTCTGTAGGATGTACATTGTTTTTTTAGAAGAGTCAAACATGTCTGTTTTTATTTATTGCTTGAAAAAGATCATTTGAAGAAAAATAAATACATTTTCAACCATTTCTGCTTTTGTGGATTCTCCCTGGCAGGCATCTTGCTGTTAGAACTGGGGAGGGGAGGAAGGACTGGGCTCTCAAGTAATCCTACCCACTTAGCACCTGCAGTGGAGACCAGCTGATGGAAGACAGGCGAGAAGGGCCTGGTACCTTTCAGAGTCAGAGTGAGCAATGGGCATCTTTCCCCGGAAAGGACCTTCTGTAAGAAGTATAGGAGATGAAGATGAGAAATCCAGAGGAAGAGGCCAGCATTTGCCAGTGTGAAAACACAAGCAAAGAGAGCTATAGAAGAGTGTGTATGGAATTACTCCACAGGATCTGAGGCTCAAAGAATCAGAAGCAACTACTGGTTTCCTAGTCAGTTAAGACTGGAAAATATCGATTATACTCCTAGGCTAGATAGAGAAAAGGAATGAATGCTTATGCACAACCTGGTTGTGGAAGACAGGTGGAACCACAGTTTTATCTGACTATTGGGATGGCTCTCCTAGACTAGTTAATACTACATCATAAATATCCTGGAGACACCAGTCTAATAAAATCCAGTAATTACAAAATTGTAAAAAGTAATGTCCCTTTCCTATACAGAAATGCCAGAAAACAAAATACTTTATGTGAGTACTCTTATGTACATCAGAAGTGAATCAGATTCCATTACAGGTGGCTGTGAGCCACTGCATGGTTGTAGGGAATTGAACTCAAAACCTCCGGAAGAGCAGCTGGTGTATTTAACTGCTGAGTCATCTCTCCAGCCCCAACAAAAATCTATTTTGAAATGAAAATTCAAAGATAAAATGCCTACAATAATCTTGTAGGGACAGGTAAGACGTATGGACAAGAGAGAACATACTGTGGGAAAACAGCATATTGTCTGTTTGTGGATAAGATTGACTAGTTATAAAGTAACATAACTCAGAAGATCTGGAGAACATTTCAGTCAGGAATAAATGTGGAGGGAAGAGATGGGGAGGAAATCAAGGTTAAGACTGTCTTTAAGTCTTTTGCTCCTCTAACAACAGAGCATTGGACAGCACATGCCTCTACCTCCCCGTTACAGGAACTGGTTGGATTACCCAACCTAGGCCTTTTAACAGTCTCCTGAACTCTCATAGTAGCAGGGTGCTGGGGAGAGATACCAACTTTGAGGTAGAAGAACAAGAGAAACATTTTAGTTTTTGAGGCAGAGGGACTTTTCAGAATGAAAGAAAATCTAATGGCTGTCCGGGAGCCGTCCGGTTGGAAAAGGGAGCTTGTGGGGAGATACGGTTGGTAGGAGGGGACAATCTGTTGAATAGATGGCTAGGTGGAGGCGCAGGCAGAGGGGGTATAGACAAGCACAGGGTCGGTGCACCGTACTGCCAGGAAGACAGCCTTCAGGGGCAGGCAAGCTATCACACCAAGGGCCTGATGACCCAAGTTAGGAGAAGGCAAGAGCCAACCCCACAGTTTTCTCTGAACTCCACTGGGGGAACACACACACACACACACACACACACACACGTTCACCTCTACACTGATAATTTCTAGAAACGAACTTCAGTGAGAAGCTGACTCAACCTTGAGTGGTCACATGGTGTCCCCACTAGTTCCAGAAACAGCACTCCAGTTTGATTCAAGGAGATACCCATTCCTGTTTCAAAGCAAGCTGATTTTACTTCGGCCATGGGCTCAGGCCTCCACATCTTAACCACCCAGCTGCACAGAGTCTGAGAGTATTGGAGAAGCTGGACCACACGAGCTGCTGAGATTTCTTTGGTGTCACTAAATTCCTAGAACTTACTACCTTACTGTATCCCTAAGGAGCCATCAGAATTTGAGGGGTGATTTCCTGTTGAGTCTGTTGTACCTTGGCAGCGCATGGGCTCCGGTCTGTGAGAACAGAGTGTGCTCTTGGGCAGTTATATGGATTTGCTTTCTTCTAGCCCCCTTTCTAGTTAACTGTGCGTTTTCTTGGAGACTAAGGATGGGAGCAAAGCCAGTTTTCAGATTAAATTAAAAAGGCCATTTAGTTGTGTCATAAACTCTGAGATAGTAAGAACACTGATTTTAAAGGTAAGAAATTGAGGCAACTCGGCAGAGGCAGATCCTCTGGTTGCCAAGCTGCAGAACCAGGCTGCAAATGCCAATGTATACATAAAATGAACAAAAGCTAAGACTACAAAAACAGCTAACTCGGCACACTTAGGGTAGACAAGTCTTCCATTTTCCTGACCTGAGAAACTTCACTAGCACTATTTGTTCGTCCATAAAACCGAAACACACCTCTTAAAAAACCTTATATTCTCATTTACAAAGGGCAATTCTTTCTTTAAGTGAAGTGCCTTGTTTTGAGCTTTTTTCTCACGTGAGTGCACCATTTGCATGTAGACCAGCATGCCAGAAGAGGGCATCAGATCCCTTTACGGTTGTGAGCCGTGGAAGATCAGCCAGCGCTCTTAACTGCAGAGCCTTCTCACGAGCCCCTTGAGCTTTTCTTAATTTTTATTCAGCTTGGGACGAAGACAACATCCTTGGAACGGTGTGCTTCAAAGCCACGATGGTCATCTGAGAGCTCACTAGACTTCAGTGTGCATCTTTTAATGCCTGCTCCCAGCCGTTTCTCTCTCTACCCTTTCCTGTCCTCCTATTCCCCCCTGGGAACTGCTGGGCCTACCAACGAGGAGCCGCTCGGATGCTGGCACTCCAACAGTATCCAGTTTGTACCACTGTATCCTACCATACAGCCTCTGGATAAGACTATGAAATACCTTTTGAAGACAAGTCTTCCCACTCAACAGAGAAATAGAGGCAAATGGTTCTCATATAACTAGTTTTGGAATCCTTAGTTTAGTGGTGCGTGGCACACCCTGCTTTTCTTCATGCCGTCCTCTCCACGATTCCCACTCCTCTTCCTGTACCCTCATATTTGATACTTCATTTATACACAGAATTGTGAAGCTGTTCGGCCCTACTGATAAACCAATTGTGCCAGGAAAAGGATGTCAAGAATCTTAATAAATCTAACTGAAATAAATTCATCATGTTCTAATACTAACTTAACTGGTTGTACCAGTTTTTAACTTTTGCTATGTCTAATAGGTTCGTGTGCTCCTTTGACATTCTGATTATAAAACTAAAGTGAACAAGGGTAATGTAAAGGATTATAAACATACTAAGGAGAACATGCTGGCGCTAACGTGACACATTGGGTCAAAATCACCAAAGCACTATAAGCAAGAGAAGTTTAAAAAGTTCACAAACGAATTTACTCTCAGCACTCAGGAGGCAGAGGCAGGCAGATCTCTGAGTTCAAGGCTAGCCTGGTTCATAAAGGGATCCAGGACTGCCAGGGTTACACAGAAACTGTCTTGGGAAACCAAAAATTGTTCACACTGGGAACAAAGTGTCTTTCTAGAATATAAGGTCAAGCCACAGTCTGCTGCTACCCCTTTTCAAAATCGGTGCCAAAGAAAATGTTTCTTCTCTTCTTTAGATCCATGGGATTTGTTTTGGTTGGATTTTCCTTTAAAAAAAAACAAAACACAAACAAACAAACAAACCAAATCCAGTTTAGCAAGTGACTTAGAAAACCGTGTGTACATACATATGCATGTGTACATTCATGTGTGTGAATGCCAGCATGTTATATGTGAAGATCAGGAGCCAACCTTAAGTGTTAGTGCTCCCCTTCTACCTTGAGGCAGGGTCTCTCGTTTTCTCCCACACAGCTGCCCTGTGTGCTTCTGGGGGATTTATGTGTCTCCGTTTTCTCTCCCCTCTTGGGAGCACCAGTATTACATACATTACTGCTTTTACATGGGTTCTGGGTGTTAAGAAACCAGGTTCAACCCATAGCCAGACAAGTGTTTCCCTCAGAGTTACCTCCTCAGGCCTAGGAAGTGTTTTATACTTTCTTTCCTTCTGTCAAGTCAGCACACACACACACACACACACACACACACACACACACACACACACACACACACACACACACACACACACAGAAGCTCAAGTTGTCAGCGCTTACATACTGAGCTGCTGAAATTCCAACTTGTTCACTTCATGGTGTACTTGCTGTTTGGTGCACAGGTCTGACCAACCCACTCACTATGTTCTAACAGAACCAAAAGAAAAGGTTCTTGGGGTGTTGTGAACACCCGTGCCTCACACAAGACAGTGATGACCTACGACAACGACAACTCAGCAGTACCAGGACACAGCAGCTGGTACTTTGTCTCTACAGTGGAAGGTAATCTGATATACAAATTATTTCGCCATTTTACCTTCACGAGATACAAAAACACCCCAACCAACCAACCAAAACCAAACAAACAACAAAAAACAAAAGCAAAATTTCTAGACATTAGGCCCTGACCATGGTTACATATGCAGTTTTCTGAAATTTCTCCTGAAGTTTCCACAGCTCCCATATAAGCCTACAAATGGTAAGGAACTTCAAGCTGGGAGCTCAGCAGGCCTTGACTACTCAGAGTCTGACCCCTAGTGGCCACGTAACATTACACAAATGGCCAGTCTCAAGAGAAAACAACTTCTTTAAAATTTACCACCCACTAAGATGTTCCCTTGTCTGCCTACCTGGACATGGGCCCCACAAAAATGGCCCAAAGACCTGGTTCACTTTCCTATTATAAAAACACCTCCATATTCCTGCGCCTTACAATTCCCTACTGCTTCTTTCTCACTGTCCGTCCAAGCCCTGGTACACTCTACCTACCTACCTACCAGCTACCTTTCATAAACCCAGTCTGCACATCTTATGGCTTCACAGAAACGGACAATCTTGGTACAGACGTTATAGATACACACTCAGCTTCAAGATCACTACATATGGAGAAAGCACTGGAGATACGGGAAAGTCCTTCGTTCTTGGGGACAAGGTGGTAGGTCTTACTATGTAAACCAGACTGGCGGAAACTCTTGATCCCTCTGCCTCAACATCCTAAGTGCTGGGACTGCAGGTTAATAAGCTGCACGTACAGAATCTTTCTCCTCCAACCATCCTGGCTGGCAGGGCCTATGAGCTAGTCTCAGGGAGTCTCTGAAGTTCCCCCTGCTATCCTGTGCTCCCAATGGGCTTACAGGTGGTAAGGAACTTCAAGCTGGGATCTCACTGGAAGAGGAAAGGACATCTGTTCCAGGGCTGACAGGAGAGGTCTGTGATGCAGATGCAGAGGGTCAATGTGACAGGAACAAAGCAGGACAGAAGCAGGAAACACTTAAGCAGAATGTTACACACACAGAGTGTACTTTAAAATGTCTTTATTGAGTATTAATCCGTTACAAGGATTGTAGACAGTAAGCCAAAGCACAATTACAGGTTAAATATAACCACAGACGTGTTTTAAATAGAAACCCACCAAGTAGGCTGGTTAAGTTCCTTGATGCCCTCTTTTAGAAATAAGTAGAAGGCAAGGGGAGAAAAAAAAAAGTCTTCCATTCCATTCTAGGTGAAAGTTTATAAAGACCAGAAAATTTACATGCTGTGAGCCTCCTTGTGATCAAACTGCTAAGACTATCAGGTTTAGAAAAACTACACAGGAAACAAAAACCTAGGAGATTCAGTCAAAATCTGAATTTCAGATAAGTTAATGAACATTTTAAAAATTGCACAGATATGTCAAATATGAAATATACTTGAGCTAGAAAACTGCCTGAAATTCAAATCTAACTGGGCATCTTGTATTTTGTCTGACAAGCCTACATGAACAAATGCAAATTAAAAATTAAAAAAAGGGTGGAGTTGGAACCCCTGCCACTGGTGGGTCACACAGTGATTGGAAACAAAAACACTAACAACAAACCAAAGGTCCACTACACTGGTTATTTACACACACTGACGTTACAGTAAGAAAGGTACAATTACAACTGCAAATTGTTGCCAGGAACAGTCTAGATTTTCTCAAAGCTGGTTTTGTAAGTTATTGAGAAACCTTGTCAATCAAAGTACCTTTTTAGTTTTGTAGGTATTAAGGACAAATATTACTACTACAAAGATGAGCTTAGAACACGGAGGGGGCAGAAGCAGGCATCACACACATGAGTTTCAGGGTTCTGTGTATGAATAGTTTACTATGCTGCATGGTCACCTTCTCAGTCTATGCTACTAACTTGAAAAACTTCAGTTTCTTCCTCTCTTTTACTGTGGTGTTTTCAGTTTTTCTTCCTGCATACTGGAAGAGTCAGGGGTGCTCCATCACCAAAGTGAGCTAACAAAAGACATTCAGGGCCACCTGAGGATAGCAAGAGAACTCTGAAAAATGAGGAAAAACTGAAAGAACAGTGGAGAGAAGACTGGAAGTGTGTGTGTGTTGGGGGGGTGAAGGGGGATAGCTGTCTCTGTGGAGCAAGTGTCTCTATGGGGTGAGTGTCACCTCAATTTTGCAGTACTCTGGCAGAAGTGTAAAACTGGCCACGCCCCTGAACATACTGGATTTTACAGAGGATATAAAATCTTCAGCTTGTTGTAGTATTATACTTTAAAATGATTAGAAAACAACTTCTACACAGTATCACATACTATGAATCCCACACACAAGATCACAGATTTGAAATTCCCACTAGTGTTACTCCAAATCAGATGATTTGGAGGCTGAAGAACTTTTTGTGAGAGAATGTCTACATCAACTCCACTAAATGGGCCAATATTACTTATAAAATATACCTCATAAAACACAATTACCAGGTATGAGATAAACAGACATGCCCACTCACCGATAAGTTTCAAATATTAAGTGGATTCAAGTTTCACTGCTAGAATAGAAAAGTTAAAAAGTTCCTGCCACAGATAAGGCTTTTCAAACAGGAGAAACATAATTGTCTATTAACTGCAGAATGCTTAAGTTGGCTGAAGAAGCTTCATATTTTTAGGGCTGTATTTTTTAAGTAATTTTTTCGTGTTTAGATGTAGCCAGCAATTGTTTGAATATCACTTTCACAACTACCCTATTTCTATGTCACTGCCTTAGCATCGAAGACCATGAAAACATCCACTTTAGTGCCTTTCTTGAATATTTGCTCGTAGCTCTATGCAAGGTGATCATCAGCCCAACATAAACACAGTGAGAAGGCTGGCACACGAGAGTCTGGTGCATGGGTACAGGGACAGGACAGAGAGATGTGCTTAAAATACACTTGTTTCCAAGGCCATGGATAAGAATTCAAAGAGCGAATGTTTAAAGGGGAGAGGGAACAATGGAAATCCACTGTAGAAGAGAGAAACCGAGACAATTTCCTGCATTCAAATGCGGTTTTCTAGCCTCAGCCAAATGCTAACCATATAGGACAGTAGGAAGTAGTGTGCACTCATTTGCTTGCCACACTCAAGTACTTCTCTATACTCCAAATGCCCTTCACTATCCCAACAGCAAAGAGCGTGGAGCCCAGAGGAGCCCAGGCTGTATCAGTGTTGTTACTTCACCTAGGCTGCTCAGAGTTCTAACGCTAGGACGGGAAAGCAGGGCTCGAGTCCAGAGCGTCCTGCCACGATGTGTTTGCACAGCACTGAAGCACTGGATTCCATGCTAGCATTTGTTAGCCAATTGGCAGAATCTTTTGAGCAGAAAGGACTAAATCCAGTTCCATTTGATATAAAATAAGGACCCCTGAATTCCTATATAAGACTTGGGATGGAGAGGAAAACGGTGACTGGGGCAAGCACAGGTCTTCTAAGATTAGGTTAGCAATTTGGGGAGAAGCAAAGGTATAGGCAGATGTGCCCAGAGTACTTAATTTATGCCTGAGTTAAGTATTCAATCTGGCCAAACCTGGTAAACTGGCACTGTCGGGTCCCTGGGAAAGAAGGGCAAGGAGGCACCTGCCTTCTCTCTGCAGCTCTGCCGGGAAGCCGAGGAGTCCCAAACCCGCCAGTACTTCTAGATACCGCACATACAAGAAATTAAAGATTCCAGCTGAGTTCAAGCTTTTCTATTCGATCTTGCTGTACAATCACCTTTCTGTCAACTCGAATACACTCACGATGCCTTTGGCTTTCAAGTTCTGAAAATATTTATTAGCTCTGTGGACCATTAAATTTTTTTTTTCTTCCAGGACTGATTCTTTTTAAACAGCTCATTTATGTGCATTTTGTCATAGGTGAGTCACTATGAGGCCACTAGCACTGCAGACGGCTTCCTTACACAGTGTCTTTACTCAGCTCACAACATGAGATACAAGCTCTGATGGTGTCTCCTCAAGGTAAGGTTTGTTTGTTTGATGGAGGTGATGAGAGGCTCCTGCTTTAGTCAGGTCTAAAGCTCTCCACATCTACACTACAGTAACTCCTTACTAAATCAAAGCCACAGCTCTGTTCAGCATTTTAAACTAATTCAGGTCAGGCCAAATCACATATACATTACAGCTACTGAAACTACACAGATGCCAATTTCTTCAACCCTTTGTTAACAGAAGGAAAAAAGAAGGAAGGAGAAGAGCTCCTGAGCCAACATCAAACGGAAGCTTTACATGGTTCTCTAGTTGCTATTAATACGCAGCCAAAACCACAAGCACCTAGCTCAGGTCACTGAAACTAACAGAAATAAAAACGGAGGCTAACTCTTGACTTCATATTGAAGAACCCATTCAAGATATAACTAAATTATTCACACTAGACCAAATGCCTAGTCATAGCACTGGGCTCGAGCTAACGAAAATTTAATAAATAAAAAAGAGAAATGTGTATTTCAAGAACCAGGGAAACGAAGGTGGTCACAGTTTAATATGCTTGTGTTAAAAAAAAAAAAAGAAAGTAAAAAATCGTTCTCAGCCTTCCAATTGAAATGGTTGTGTCATATCGTTCCCCTCTGTTTAAATGACTTCTGCTTCAGAGCTGAGAAGAACCTAAATAAAGTAATGCACTCAGTTCCGTACTCAGTTAAGGTCCACAGGGAGTGCTGTTGAACGCACTTGGTGAAGGCATCACAAGCAGCGCCTTTCACAACCGTTCCTCTCTCAGCGGCATCTACAAAATCGGTCAAACTGCCTTTGGTTTTAACTTTTGTTCTCTTTGTCTAACTATATTAACAACTTTGAAGAAATGGTTCAAAATTGAGAAAAGGGATCTTTCTAAACTATTGACACATACTACTCAAAATAAAGGCCAGATCAGGAGTAAACAGAACATCCTTGCATGTGTGCACATTTATTGTGTAGGGTTTGAATCCTGGCTTTCTAACCTAAGAGAGAGGAGAGAGAAATCTGGAACCCTGGCAAAGTGAACCAGTTCCCCGACTTTGGAAATAAAGGTAACATCAGGGAGACTCTGGTGGTCCAGAGAGTGAAGCGTTTGTTGACACATCCCTGGGTCCACGGCTGCCCCTCCCAGCTCTCTAGCCATTCTGCCACAGAAGCAAAGCTCTAACTGCCTCCATTAAAACTTTCCCAGATGCTCTTTTGACATCTGTAGCTTGGTCCTGAGAACCCTGCAGACTGCAAAGAGCAAATGGTCCACCAGGCTATGACTTTTAAGGTCAACGAAATATTTGTGCCCTTCCTTTTAAGATGGGGCAGTTTATAAAAGGAAACTACATAATGCTGCTTTTCCTTTATGTTCAGAAGAAGCAGAGAAACGGAATCTAACAGGGACATGGGAACAGTGTCTTGCTTGGCCAGAAGCTTCAGCTGCATCTCTAATGATTTTAGTCAGTGTGACTCTGTGCAAATATCCCAGGAAGACTCTGGCTCATTTTCAAAGTAACAATAATGACAACAAGAAGCATCAACAAATATGTTTGGCAACAATAAAAAATGAGCCCATCACATGTGTCTGTAATACATGTGCTAAACACAATGAAGAAAATGTAGTGTATGAACCAAGGACATGTAAGCCAGCATATTCTCTTTTCCCATCTCTACATCTTGAGCAAAGCATCTTGCTTCAGAAATGGGTAACTGCAATGAAAGCGGCCTGAGACATGTTCAAGGCCGCCTGGTAGCCATTTCCTCAAAGGGACAGGGACAGGCGAGTGTGCTCGGGACTCACTCGGCACCGTCACTCCAGCGATGCTTTATAAAAGACAAACAGCTTATTTCTTGGCTGTTGGGACTTAGAGAATATTGAGTTTTTGTCGGAAGCAATCCACTGTAGTCCAGTTGCAGGTCTGAATCACTCTGGCCTTTCCTGGGGCAATCACTAGGTCTTCTGCTCTGCCGCTGTTGCAGTCTGGGAAGGGGCTTCCGGCTTCATGATCTGGTAGGTGATGAGATATTCTGGATATGCCTGGAACAATCAAAAAAGCAAGCAACTCATTCCCTTGAAGGTGCAGGACTTAAGTCTTACTCAGGGTTCAGGCTAGACAGAGATAACATGTGGAAGCCCACCAGCTATAAAGCCATCTCTATAGTACTTCTGCTTTTGCTTACCTTCTGCTCTGTGGGGAAGGAAGCTAGCACCCTGCTCTCACGAACCACTGTCTACCAGCAGCACGACACAGCCTGAGCCTCAGCTCTGTCAATGCTCTCTGCTCCTTCTTTGCTAGAGAGCCATGAACCATTAAGAGGAAAACATCAGCCTCTTTCCTCTTCACCTTACATAGTAGTCAAGAAGCTTATCAACTCAAGTAATAGTTCTGCTGTGGAGAGCTCAAACTGAATCACAGGAAATGCTGTAACCCCACACTCTAGTGTCTAGAACAAAGTAGGATGTTTGTTTCTTTGCGACAGGATCTCATGTAGGCTAATTTGCTCTCAAACTTGCTCCATAGCTAAGGTTTGTCTTCCGGCTCCGCCTCCCAAGTGCTGAAAGCCACCACACCTGGCTAGAGGTGATCTTGCCAACCAACAACCACCTCTACTGAGAGATAATGGTGCAGATTTAGGCTTGCATTCGATGTCAGTCTTCATCACTGTCTCCACTCTCCTGCTGATGGTGAGACAGATTGGTTCTGGCATCATTACACTTCTTGATGGGGAGTGGCAAAGGGAAGTTGCTACCAGAGGAAGCTGACACAGAACTTAAAAGCAGGGTGTGAAAAAAGCCTTAAGTTTGTGGACTACACATGAATTCTTCAACCCCAAAGAATGACAAAGTAGACCCAGCATTTCAGAATGGGCATGGCTGAAGAATAATATTCCTTAATTGGGCAAAGGGTTTGGAGCCCCAAAGAATTTATGCACTATTCACAACAGATACAGAGATTATTAAAGGTATTATTAATAATAATAAAGGTGTTTGACATTTAAAGTGAATAAAAATGCAAGTGTTGGGTTTATCAATTTTTTTCTTTGTAAATTAGCACACCTCTATTATGTCATGGGTTTCCTCAGTTATAAATGGGAACAGCAATACTGGCAGTTGTTTTTGTTTTTCTTTCTTTGGTGAGAACTAAGTACGAAGGTTTTGGAATAGGACTGGTATAGTAAGAATAGTGTTGGGTACTATAACATTATTGTCATTATTGTTCATTAGACTAGTGCCTCTTAATAGGTATCAGGGCTTGAAAACCAAAATATATAAATATGCTTTAAAAAGTTCTGTCTACAGACATGTAAGCAGCATCACCATTCACCATAAACTTTTCATAGTCCAGCGCCCTCTGGTCTGAATCTAAAGCACCAGTGGTTTCCATCAGTAATCGACCAAACTGAAATGATCAGGGCCAACAATCTCTCTGGACTCCGTAATCTGAAGGCACAGTCAGCTGCTCTGTTAGCTCTCTGTAAATCACACTACTTAGCTAAATGGCTTGAAGGCAGCACTTTAATTCTTAATATTAAAATAAGCTGTTGCAGATACTTCTTTATTAGTGGAGAAATAAATACTGCTTAGATGGTTTAATTGTTGGGGAAGTTATTTATTCAGCAGTATAGGTTTACGGCCTCTACCATGTGTAAGATACTACGGTGTGAAGCAGAGCCCTTGTTATCAGGTTGCAGACCATCTGTCTGGGATCTGCACAAGACAAGAGACATTTAAGACTGTCCGGTGGCACATGCTACACATTAAAGCTGAGAGGGTTAGCTGCTGCTGCTGCCCCACTGAAGCTGCCGACCTCCATACTTAGTGTGACAGCTTGCTTTACTTACAAAGGGGTACCAGGAACCTGGATTTTTGGTAGCATGTTTATAAGGCTCCTGACACATGTCTATTTTAGTCACACAGATTCTCCTGACAGTTTAAAGCTAATCAGGTCACAATCAAAGCCAATTTTCCTCAGAAGATATCAGTTTCAGGGCATCTTTCAATCCTACGGTCTCTTGTATGCCTCCCGGAGTCTGCTCTCCAGCCTGTGATGCTCCTAGTGAGTGATGTAAACTGGGATTAGCTGGTCAAGGCATGCCCTTCTTCCCTCACTGCCTCTTGTCCTTGTAGCTTTGCAACAAGCCTGCAATTATTCCTATGGAAACTACCCTCTAAACTCACGGTGTATCTTCTCCAGCTAACCTTTACCATGATAGTTTGCAGGAGTTTTTCCAGCTGTAGCACCACCCCACTTCTATTTATGATATTCTACCAGGAAGTTCTCTTTGCCACTCATTCACCAGTAAAGAGTACCCACACTCCTCCCCTCCCCAAACTTAGTACTGCATTTATTTTGGTATGCAACTTTCTCAGACTGGCTAGAGAAGCTCCCTCAATGGCTCTTAGGTCTTCATGCTATATTTTCCTTCTTGAGCACACCATTATTTTCTGGTATAGCAAGCTATTTTCTTTTTCCTTCTTTCTTTTTTTAACCTCTTCTGTTCCAACGCTGGTTCCTTCTAGCCAGTAATGGTTTGAGGGATTGGTCTCTAGCTTTTCATTGCTACTGGGATGTTTTTGCTTTTAGCAGAATAACCTAACAAAACACATATATGTACATATAGGCATCTATATATCTATTGATATATTTGTTAGAAACTATGAATTCCTATGAATACAACTTCAGTACATTCACAGATTTAAAAAAAAAAAAAAAAACCTTTCTGCCATTCCATATGATATGCCCTTCCTCTATAGTAAGAACAATAGTTCCCAAGAGTTAATATATTTATGCATTTACATATCTGCTCAACTCCGTAATAAACTTAATGGAGCTTTGTTGCTTCACCCGCACTACCACAACATACAAACTACTGAAGAGGAGTTCAAGTTATCTGCACTTCTTTGCAACTATATATTCTTACTTTGCCCATGACAGTACACACACAAAAATTATTTTTATACATTATCTATTTGTAGTTACTTTCTCATTTTTCTTCTACTTCAGGTTAGCTATGACTTTCAGGTAAGGTTAGAAAATTAACTTTTGCATTCAGATAAAATGGGTGACATTTAGTGTTGGAGTTGTCTCTCTATATACACATTTCCATTACTATCCCCCCAATTTCATTTTGAATTCCCAAGAAGATGACAGAATTAAATAAGCTGTTGCCTTCTGACTCTCAAGGATGTAGAGCTATGATCAGAATAATAAGGATTCCACAGGTCCAGAGGCATGTTGTGCCTGCAACTGTAGATATTGTCTTAAAAATGGCTTTTGCTTTCCTATGAATGTGTTTAGTGACTTGTTCATGCTGATTTGATGAACAACATACCTGTTCCCCTCTGTAGATGACATACTCAGCATACGCCAGTCCATTGACGCTTGGTCTACCGATAACTGAGTGATGTCCTGGAGGTGCATGGGCCATTTTCATGGTGCTGAATTGCAGAAAAGACTTTCCAAGAGTCACTCTACAGAAAAGCATTTGTCTAAAGGGAGAATAAAGACAAGTAAGTTCAAAACATTTTAAATCATATTTTTTTTTTAAATTAATATTTATTTATTTACTTCCCAAATGCAGACCCTCTCCAGTTTCCCCTCACAGAATTCATCCCAACACTTTAAATTTTAAAATGTAACTGTTAGGTTTATTAGCTTTATAGAAAATTTCATAGAATGCAAGCTAATGAATATGCTACTTTCAAGTCTGTGTGTAGTAATGGGATAAAATATGATTACTATTTAGCAAGTATCAGGCTCAATATCAAGTCAGATCAACAGTTTAAGGCAGCTTTGGAGTAGCATAGGACTCTGGCATAGAAAATGCCTGCTGTGAACTGTGCCAAGCGCAAAAAGACACACTGCTGAAAACTGAGCTTTCCCAATGGACTCGGAAGGAAGGAAGGAAGGAAGGAAGGAAGGAAGGAAGGAAGGAAGGAAGGAAGGAAGGAATTAGATGGAACAGTATTTGAGATCAACACTGTGACTGTGTGTTTGTGTGAGTGTGGCATGCTCAGAGGGAAGAGCACAGCCTCACATGTTGGCTTTGCCTTCTACCTTGTTAGAGACATTTCTTTATGACTCTGCCCGTGTGTAACAGACTGGCTGGCCTGAGCGCTCCCAGGGACTCTGGGAGAGGTTTTGGCTCACAAACCACTCCCACTCATGCTATGCACCTGCTTTTACACTGATTAAGGGGATTCAAACTTAGGTCATCATGCTTGTGTGGCAAATGTGATTACCCTAAGCCATCTCTCCACATTACACTTGACTCATCATGGGTGAACAGTAAAAACTGGGTTGACAGTAATAAGAAAAGTGGACCAGAAAAAAAATATTTAAATATATGACTGAAAATCAAATACCTAGCTGAAACTGAGGCAGACATGCCTCTTTTGGTTTTGTTTTAGTTTTGATTTTCTGTGTGACCCTGGCTGTCCTGGAACTCACTCTGTAGATCACCCTGGCCTCAAAGTCACAGAGATTCACCTGCCTCTGCCTTCTGAGTGTTAGAATTAAAGGTGTGTGCCATCAAGTCTAGCTGACAGCTGGCTTTCTAAATATAATTTTACTAGATTAAAGCCACATATTCATTTACACAGCTGCTTCTGCACTCCAAGGGCAGAAGTCTCTAACAAGGATACATGGTTACAGAGCCCAAGGTAATTATTATCCAATCCTTTAAAAATGGCAACCCTTAAACACTACACATTTTAGCTATTTAGTACAATTAGTCATGGTGTTAAGTACAATTAGTCACATTGTTAAATATAAACAGTTTGTAGTAATGGAGTATGATCTTTGTGTTACTACTGAGTCCTGCCTAGCTGGCTTTTTTATTGGGACATCACTGGTGATCTTTTGGAATGAAGGCTTGTTACCTATTGTGTTTTCTTGGAGGTCTTATAGGAAAAAAAGGTGTCACTCTACATTATGAAGACACTTTATTTATTTTAAAGCTTTAATTTTATATTGTATGACTGTTCTGCCTACATGTATGTATGTGCCTGGTACCCAGAAAGGCCAGGAGGAAGAGTTAGATCCTGAATATGTACCTGAAGTTACAGATGGATGTATCCCACCATGGGAATGCTGGAACTAAACCCAGGCTGCTTGCAAGAGCAACAAGTGCTCTTACCTGCAGAGCCATCTCTGCAGCCCCCAAAGACCAGTAAGTAGATTTTGTCACTGTTCATCTGTTATACGATACTTGACCTGACAGGCCTGGGCCTCCTGTTTTCTGCTTTCAGGAGCAAACCTGGTCTGCAGGACTTACTGAATCAGCCCATGAGGAAGCAAGTGAGCAGGTGCTGATGCTGGCTGCTTCCTACTTTTGGTATTTTGCAGATGCAACAGCTAAGAAACACAGGGCTGAGTGCATGGGGAGCAAATGCTGGCAAATGCAGGTCGGAGCCAACAGAAATTCACTCCTTTCCTCCACTGGAACACCCCTGCTCTAACTCAGCATTTTCTACAGTTCCTCTGAAGGCACGTCATGCACCTGTTAATGGAGCCGTGGCCAGCTTGCTCCCCGTGCTCATCTCTGAGTGCTTTGCCTCCTTCCTCTTCCCAGGGACAACCCTTGCCAATGGCATGCCAGCTGCATGCTTTTGCTCAGGCTCCATTTTCTAGGAGATTCTGGCTAGGACATAAACTTGTGTTTAATTTTACTGAGCACCCATTAATCCTCAGTAGGTTCACTTTATTGTTCATCTTAGGTTTACTCTGTCTCCATGGGAGGCATGCTGATCCTTAGGAATTTCTCTGTTTGTAACCACAGAGCTCTAAGTGGAGAACAGTTTCCTTCTGAGCATATGGCATCCATCTTAGAATTATGGATGAGCAGTCTAAAGAATAATGCACCTGCAGATAAATTCACAGGCATTAGTTTTAAGAAATTTCAAGATTATGTTTTAAGGTATTACGGAACCGTCAGATACCTTACTCACATAACTTATGAAAGCACTTTAAGCTTGGTCAACGCCCATGGCTGGTGAGGGCTGCCCCCACCCCCACCCTGTGGAGGAGGTGTACTAATATTGCTTTGATAAATGGACATGGCAGTACTGCTCTCAATCTTAGAGAAGCTTTGTGTAGGAGGCAGCAATCAAGGCAGCATTAAGCTGGTCAGAGTCCTAAGAGTAAGCAACTGCGTGTGCTCCATCCTAAATGGACATTGCCATCAACCTTTCCCAAGGCTCAGGGAACACTATGGAGGATGGGATGGAAAGAACAAAAGAGCAGAAGGATGGGGGAGAGATGTGACATGCTGCCTGAGGGCAACATGGTCACTGCAGACATACAGTCACAGCAGTGATGGTGGCCTGCACTGGGTCAAGCCCATCTACCCAGCAAAGATGGGATCATGAGGCTGCACCTCAAGCGGAGGAGCTCCTAGCAACTGAGGGCTGTTGGGAGAGAAAGTTTATTCTTCTTTGGGGGTGCAGGTATGGAAAGTCAGCCACTTTCAGTTGGAACCCCACACTCATGCACATTCGAGTATCTCAAATGAGAGAATCACCAAAACTCACCAGGACATGAAGGGGGTGCACAGCACTGGCAGGGTTAGGGGTAAGCATGTAGGTTGGATGTGGGTTGGATACAGCGTGTACATGTATGACTGCCAAAGACTCAGTGCAAAGAACTGTACTACATCCCAATCTCCCCGTTCTCCAGTGGGGAAGGAGAAAAACACCACCTTCTTACTCGCTGCCATGTTATCTTCTCCAGCTCCTCAGTTACAAAGTCCTACTTTAAAAAGCTGTTATCAGTTTGCTACTAATTCCCAAGCTGATATTCTAAAGCTGGGCTTTCCAAGGGGAATGATTACACTTACAAAAACAAGGCACACCACTAGCTGCATCTGCAGTGAGACTTGAGCCTAGTCTCCTATCTTGACCTTGTACGCTCCGGAGTGATGGTGGCTGGAAGGGTTCTGTTCTCCAGTGAGCACTCAGAAGGGCACACATGTGCTGGTCTGGACCACTGGGACCAGCACCATAGTCACTGTTGTAGGGCAACAGTTAGTTGAGGGTGGCAACCATTCCAGTCAAGGCAGGACGCTCACCTGTGACATATATAACAAGAGCGGTCTTTGTGGGTGGGACAGCCTGTTCCTCCTCCAATTCCATAAACATACTGATTGCTTTTTGAAGAGTTTTCGGCAAAGTAAATTCCAGCTCCAAACATCCCTCCGATGTATGCATGTCGCTCATCAAACCCTTTATGAATAATTGCATTAATAAAAGGAGAACCTAAAAATATAAAGGTGGAAATGTTAGCTTTTCAACACTTAGCCATTTACTATTTTCACTAAATACAGTTATGTTCACAAAGAAAAACAAAAACCAAAAAAACCACAGGTGGCTCAACTTGAAACTTGAGTTCACAAGCAAGTTTAGAAAGTCATTTGCGTGGAGCATGCTCTGGGGAAGCCTGTGCTAACATGCAATGCATCAGGAAACTAAGCATTATTTCAAGTCATTCGAACACAACGTTACGAGCGGGTCCCACTGTTTTCCCCACTTGGAGCTGCCCACGAACACGCACTCACCATGGAACAGCATGCGCTCATTGTGATGGTTGTGGTTTTCCTCAGACACCTCCTTCTGTCTGTGACAGAATCGCTCCCTCAGCTTCTTGTTCACAACCTTCTGAATCTTCATAAAGGATGAAAAAATACTGTTATTAATTAAATGTACATTTCAATTTAAAATGACAAGCATTTTTTCCCTTTGGTGGTATCAATTTTGTTTGTTTTTTTTTTTTTTTTTTTTGATTGACACAGTATCTGAAGTCACCATATCAGAAGAATTTAGTTAATATACTAGTGATTGACTTATTTAGTATCTCCTTGCTGTTTTCTGTGTGCCCATTAATGTGAAGCCAGAACCAACACTGAGAATCTTGCTGTTATTCTCCACCTTGTGTGAGACCGGTTCCAGTTCCTCATGGAGCCCAGGTTTACCGCTGGCTAGCCTAACTGATGATCAGTGAGGCTTTAGGATCCCCCTACCTTCACGTCTCAGCGTTGAGATAATGGTGCACACCACTCCTGCCTGGGCTTTACATGAATGCTGGGGACTCTAACTCAGCTCCCTAGAGTTTGTGTAGCATGCACTTTATCCACTAAGCCCAACCAATCAACCAACCAACCAACCAACCAACCGTTCATAGCTTATTTTGATATACCAGTGTATGTGCTCACTTCAGCAGCACATATACGAAAAATTGTATAATTTTTATTATAATTCCTGTAAGGATTAAACCAGTTTTCAGCAGATGTAGTCAATCTTCATGATAACCTCTGAAAAATCAGGGAATGGCAACATAACTTTTTCCTGTGAGTTAAGAGATAAATGAATTCTGATCTCATCAATGACTAGTAGAATGACAATCTAGGCCTTTAATAAATGCTACTTTCAAATGATTTAAAATGAAGTTATTCCTGTTGAGGGTCCAAATCTGAGGATGCAATGTGTGGGACAACCGTGACGCCCACCCCAGCTGCCTTTATAAAGCAGCCTTCTGCTTGGGGCTTTGCTGTTTTCACAGTGTTGTAGTTTCTGGCCCAGGATGGTCTTGAGGGTTAGAGGTTGTAGTGAAGAGAACAGCATTTGATTTTAGAACAAGTATCGGCCACAATTTAATTTTTTTTCTTCCAAAATTCCTACAGTTCATTTAATTATCTAGATTATTTTTGTGTTAGCTTTGCAATCTGACTTTCACCAAAAAAATGTGCAAACTTACTCGAATGACATTGTATCTGTTGAAGATGCCACCAGCATTCCCACCATCTCTGTGCTCTCGAATAGTACTCTGCATCTGCAGAACAAAGGGAGACAGTTAACTCCATGAGAGTCAGCACCGAGTATTCCTTCTGCTATCTCTAGATAATAGTTCTCCCATCTGTCTCCCTGGTGAGTTTGAATCTCAATCAGGAGTTCACTACAAAATGATCAACAAATTTAATGAGTATTTGTGGTGAAAAAATAGTCATAAATATTAATGAAAGCACTTTCTGATACAAATTTTGGAGGATATTTTTTGTAAGCACAACAGGAAATCTGAAAAAAAATTAGTGTTTTAAAAATGTATAATTACTATTTTGTTATTAAGAATAAAAATAAATTGAACAAGTCAAACTAAAATGATATTCAACTGATACCACATTAGATAAATGCTAAAAATAAACATTTTAAAAATATCTTTGTTACATTTTATCTTAATAGTCTTTGGGATCTTGATACAACCAAACAGTAAGGTCCTGGAAGTCATGATAACCTAATACAAACTGAAACATCACTCCTCGGTCACAATCCCTAATGTGACTTCCTAGCATTGAACAGAGATAAGGGCACTAGTTTAAAAAACAAAAAACCAGAAAATCCTTTACAGTAAGCAAAGGGTACTTACAATAATAGAGTTAGGCATTGTATTAGTGGCAATAAATATAAGCCATCAGCCCAAGGGAAATTTCTTCCTTTCTAAGTTGTTGGTTTATTTATGTGAATGCACTGTCATTGTCTTCAGACACACCAAAAGAGGGGATTAGATTCCATTACAGATGGTTGTGAGCCACCATGTGGTTGCTGGGAATTGAACTCAGGACCTCTGGAAGAGTAGTCAGTGCTCCTAACTACTGACCTATTCCTCCAGCCTGCCCTCACAGGAGGAATTTCTATGCCATCTTTCTACAAGGAGGTTCAAAGTAGTCTTCTTATATTATGTTTGGAATGATTGTGTTTATGGAAATTAACTGATTCTTCTTTAATTGTGTCATCAACATCAGAAAAATGTGACAATCAGGCACATTACTAAAGAAACAATTACATAAACAAACAAACACCCCCAAAGCCTAAGAAAATGTATTCTATGAGACAAGATTCTTGCCCCATATAAATCTTAGGTGCATTTTACTGTATAAAGATGTTTTTTATAAGATTCTTACTTACATGATTTAAAACTGACAACATCTCTAGATAGAGCGAATGGACTCACAGGCTTGTGCTGTGAATGAAATGTGTATCACTCTAGTGTACAGTCACATTTAAATGTTAGCTGCTGACTGAGACTGAGTAACAGGCCACTTGACACCGTAACAAAGTAATATGAGTTCTTTCTTGCCCCTAGAAAAAAATGGTCTTAACACAACTTGGGCAAAGAAAAATGTTCTGATGTCTGTTACCTCTTCTTCTACGGATTGATATTCTTTATCTTCTGGAGCAAGATCTAGCAAAATAGTTCCTTGATTCACACAGTGAAAAGTCAAGTATGGGTTGGCTCCTGTAGATGAGAAAAGCAGAAACATAAAGCACATGTCTGCATCACTCAGGTTCCACTAAACCATCTTCAATGTCCACCTCTACATACAGTCTGTAAGCACATAGACCAGAGGCACAGAAGAAGGGAAGTGGTAAGGGACTTAGCCCCTCCCACAAACCCTTTTTACAAAGCAGGGCTCAATACCTGCTGAACTAAACTCCATCATGAACACAGCTGATGTCTACACAAAGGAGAAACATGTGCTGAATTACAATGGAAGAGTTCTACAATACAACAACTGTCCTCTAAAACTCTTTCAGGCTTGGAATGGTCACCAACATAACTTATCTCTGTTAATTTTATAGGGTTGACTAAAATACATGTTTTAAAAAAAGAGACAAATTCAAAACCTTTTAAAGTTTTGGTTGCCTATAATTTTATTACACAGATATATGTTCCTTCTCTTCTCTCCTCTATCAAAAGTGCATCTAACAAAGACATATACAAAAGACACAAAAGCAAGGGAAGAAGCATTGCGGCAGCGAAGAACAATAGGAATGGCTGAACCATGGTCCTGAGGGCAGGAGGAGAGCCCAAGATAAGACAAGACAGGCCAGGCTGTGAAAAATCATGGGGTAAGTGTCTGATTTTATCCAGAAAGCACTTAACCTGTTGAAGGGTTAAGGGCAGGATGAGAGGGTAACAGGCTTGTGCCCAAGTCCTCTGGTGGCTATGGAGAAGGCAGTGAAGAAGGTGAAGGTCCAGGCTGGAGATCAGATGCATAGTGACTCTGAAGCCCAGGAGAGGGAGGGACTGGTGGCTTGAGTTAGGTGAAAGCAGGGGACAGGACAAAGGACAAAGATTTGAGAAGTGTGGAGAAAGGGAAGATCGTGGACTTGTCCATCTAGTAAAAGTGATTAGCTGACCTGAGGAAGGCAGAGGCTGTACCAGTTACCTGTATATGCTCTGGGGTCAGACTACCCGAGCTCAAAACCAGCCTGATAGTTCTCCACATTCTCCACATAATTCTCCCCCAAACAGCTTACCTTGTTGTCCACCTAAAAGTCTTTCAACGCCCTTGATTAACTTGTGGCGGTGACCATATGCATTGATGCCTATTTCTTTCAATTCTTCATGACCCATATCAGCCAACACATCAAGCGTAATCTGAAAATGAAAGCAATTACATGCTGAATCTGTAACAGCTCTTTGGAGGATGAAAGCTCTTGCACCATCTACAGTGCTGCGATTACCACACATGTTTAAAGAACATGTTTCCTTTTAGAAACATGACCTTCAAGCTGCCTAAGAAGGCCAGCAGCCTCCTAGCTCAGTAGAAAGGCTCGGCATTTGCTTCGAGCAGATGGGATAGAGACATGAGACCTACTGTGATGGGAAGTCAGGTGATCGCTGCCACCCATGTCTTTCTGACTGTTACTCTGCTCTCTGTCTCCAGATACACAGAAAACCCTAAATTCTGTATTTTGTGGGTAGGAAAAAGGAATAGCAGCCGGGGGGAAGGATGGAGGGGAGGAGGGAGCATTTTAATTAGTCACAGTGTGGCAAAAATAAGCCAGCTTTAGATGAGAAAGTTCCCAGTGCCAGGAAATGAGTAAGCCAGGAGTCAGAGGCCTTAGGAGGTAGGCCAACTTAAGGTCTAAGTATCCGTTTAGGTCATAGGTCATTCTATAAGAGACATCAGAAATCCCAACTTGAATAAAAGGAGATGGATGGTCTTTAAGTTCATAAATTATCATGTTATCAATGCTTGCTAACTAACAGACATTTGATGTCTGCACAGAATGGAAGCCTTTGAGTCTTGGCGACTCATCTCAGCTTGCTGACTCCCTCACGCCTTGTGGACCACAGTAATTGTGACTCTGCCTCCACCCAGTGGCGGAGCTCTGAAATCGCCTGTGGCCACATGTCCAGAGGATGGCACTTCCCTAGGGAAGAAAATGGTCCTGGGATAAACACTTGTCTATTGCCACTGGTTATTTTCTTTCTTTGGAGAACTGAAATATCCTTTTACAGACATTCTTTTTCTAACTCATTCAAGATTTAAAAAAAAATCACTTTTTTAATCCTTACACTGAAAGTGACAATTTAGAGCAAGCTTTGATTTTTACTGTCAAAGTGGAACACTGCAGAGAGTGGGGCTCGTCCGTGCAGTGGACAGCGTTCTCATTCTCTGACGGAACTCAGCATGTTTAAGTGGCCACTGAAGAAATAATTGGGTCATGGTACAAAATCTGCAATTCACTTCCAATCACCTGAAGGAAGTTTTCAACAGAGCTTTCAAAAGACAGCAACAGGGAATAAGCATCTCCAATAGAACAGTTTACAAAACAGAAGTCTTTACATTCTAAGTCAGACCTGACTTCAATGTAATTGTGAGCCATGTTACCGATAACACCTTCTTCTAGATATTTTATATTTCAGTTTAAATATGGTTGACAATAAAAACACGGTCTCGTGCATATGCAGTAACTAGGTTATATACATCAAAAGGTTTTTAATTGCTATCCAATAATACATAGCTGGAGAGTGTCAAAGTCAGGCTAGAAGACAAAACAAAACAAAAAAACCCAAGGAATATCTCTAATCATGTCTAGAGAAAAAATAAAGCAAGTTTAATATATAGACTTCCAATCACAAGGTGAATGTAAAAACCCTTTCCTAAGCCCCCTGCAGCAGCAGAGGAACCCTGGAGTCTCTACACTTCAGGTAACAGAGCAGGCTAAGGGAGCCAGGCTCCTCCCTGGTGTGGAGAGCAGCCTCTAAAATGGCTGCAGGAGATCGTCACTCTCTAGCAGTTGTGTTCTCAAGTGGAATCTCTTCCCCTTGGGTGTGGGATACACTTAGTGAGTAGTTCCTAATACCATATAGTGGGGGTGACAGAATAGTACTTCCCCCTTATACTTAATTAAGTTATTTATTACTTCTAAGCCTCCACTGACTTATCTGGTGGGAACAGGTAGAGAATATGTTTGGTATTTAGAGGAAACCACAAGTTCGTTCTCCTAGTGCTTTTCTTTTGGATAAGGGAGTTACTCATATCTAACATATATCAATATAAAATTCTTATAATAAAGTCTATTCACCTATAAGCTAAAAATGGTCCTGCATATAAGGTAAATGCTATGTCTACAGGGTTACTTACTGCTCCTAAGATTTGCTCATTTTACCTGGGATGTGAAGAGAATAACTATTTTAAGTGAAAAGGCCTTTTCCCCTTGGGGTGGTAGTAACTTTACAGCCATATGTACAAGGATTCTGTTGTGTCCAAGCCTTTATTTTATTACAACTTGAAATAAAATGTATATGGTCACTTTCTGTGAAAATCCAAGCCATAGCAGTTGAGCTCCAGAAATTATAACATAAACCAAATTTTTCTTTTCCATAAACAAAGCCATTTTAGGTAGAAAGCTATGTTGTAAGCATGAGGAGATGTTATGCAATACTATAGTTAATTAGAAGGGATTTTGATGTTTCTTTATAAAGTATCTATGGAATCAGAGAACTCAGAGACTTCTGAGAAAGAATCGTGAAGGTGGAGCTGAGGATCTGAGGCACTCAAGTACTTCTAGAAGAAGAAATAAAGGAAGTCCTTCCCACCTCACTGGGGGAGAAGTATCCACAGGTAAGAAGAGAGGCAGCAGACTATAGTACAGCAGGAGCCAGCACAGCCACAGCAGGAATGAAGGAAACTCAGTGATGCATCATATGCTTGTTAATACACACTACCTGACTGCTTCAGAATATTCATGACAAAGAGAAAATTCTAAAGGCATGCAGTGGAAGAACTAAGCAGACAATATTTTATACCTAAAGACTAGACAGATGACATCTGTACTTGAAATAATAAATACAAAATTAATTGTCTGCCCAATGGTTCAAAAGACAGTTAAAATAGTTCAATACATAGAAAGGCACACCACTGTCTAGAGGAGAGGGAGAGGGGCTACACCAAGTAATACATGTTAAGTGCAAAAGTTAACATCTTGATTATAAAAAGAATACAGACATTATTTTTGGACAAAAAAAGTCAATGGGACATTAATTTACTCGGAAGAAAACTACAGTAAAAAGAAACAATAAAACTGGTGAAAAGGACAAGCTGACTGAAGGCTGAACCATGAAACTACTAAGTCAATAACATGAGAGCCCACCACAGGACCTCAGTGCCTGACCACGAGAACACAAGGCAGGAAGTAAGAACAAAGTAAGGACAAAGTAAGTTCAGAAACAGCAATTCTCAACAAGAGGTGGGTCCCTAGTTTGAAATAGAGGTTTTGGCCTATTAGAAATAAGCCAAAGGTGTGTGAAATTTCACAATTCCTGCGGACATGAAGGGGCACATATGTATTCAAACAACTACAAAGCCTCAGTTTACAGTCTTCTCACAGATGAGCAGATAACAGGCAGAGTTCTGATAGAGGTGTGTAACATATTTTCTACCAACGAAGATCCATGTGATGCCTTAACAAGGTAGAACTTAAAAACTGACAGAAACATGACAATTTGGCCAGACATTTTACTTAGCAGGCATGACTGGTGAGACAGTGACAGGCGAGGCCTCCTAATCCATCTCTACAGTCAGAGGAAAACAAGATCACAGCACTTCTTTAGGTCAATTCTATTTCAACTGCTTGACTGATTAAAAATATAAATGTGTAGGTTTATGTTAAGGCAATACATGATTGGGCAGTGGCAGTAGGCAGGAAAAGAGGCTGAAGGAGCAGAAGAGGAGGCAGTAGGTAGAGATTGAGGCAGATGTGCATGTTTCTCTCGGCGCATCTCTAGCTTGATGAGGTTTCTAAGGGTTTCTATAGGTCTAATTTATTTCATATAGATGGGCAGTTTATATCTTTGTCCACTGGTTGTAAGTTTATTGTGTAGAGGGTTTATGAATTGAGAACTTAACATATAAAGCTGTTTGATAAGTTGATGGTTGTGAGTCATGTTTTTACTGGGAAGAAAGTGATTAAAAACAACATGCTGAAGTGGCCGTATCTACCCAGGACCGAAACAACAGGGGCTGTGGAGTGAACCACACCTGAGTTTTAGAGGTGGCATAAAGCCACCAAGTTAGAGATCCCTGCAGTGTCAGATGGTCCTGTGGGAGCCGGCACTAGCACGGGATAAAAGGTTTACACTTTTTAATATTTACCACAACATAAATGTAAAGAATTTATTTAGCTAAAGAAATAAAAGCTTAAAAACACTAATAATATAAGTCATTTAAGAATGTAAAAACCCAGTGCTTTGCAGCTGTATTTCTGGAGTTCAGGTTTCACTGGAGCCCACATTGTGCTCTAGCTTGTTACTCAGCTCGGCCCAGCACCACAGCCGCGCTCCTGCGTCAGCCTCCCAGCTGCTTGCTGTGGAGTATGCCACCTACCTGGACTGACCCAAGACTGACTACTAACTTACAGAGTAAACAGGGCAAAGACCCGCAGAAAAAAATTATAGCTCTGCCAAGGGGGAAAAAAGGGCTGGAGAGATGGCTCACTGGTTGAGAGCACTAGCTGCTCTTTCAAAGGTCCTGAGTTCAATTCCCAGCAACCACAAGGTGGCTCATAATCATCTCTAATGGGATCCGATGCCCTCTTCTGATGTGTCTGAAGACAGCTACAGTGTGCTCATAAATAAAGTAAGTCTGGGGGTTGGGGGGTTATACATGCACGCTGCTGTGGACTGAACAAAGTCTAGCCCTCAAAGAGATAGGCGAGCATCCCTAGAAGAGCTATGTTCCAAAAATGTTAACATTTTTAACTTGCTTAAGGTAAGAATCTTGAAACCAGCAATCACCTAGGAGTACCCAAGTTTAAAGAAAGTGTCCCAGTAAGAAACACGTCAGAAGGCAGACAAGGGCAGCAGAGACTGCAGTAAGGTGGCCTGTGTATGACCTAAGTCAGGGAAGCTGGAGGGACAAGGAGAGGACTATTCTAGAACTGCTGCAGGGAGTGCACCCTCACAATCTGATTTCAGTCTTTCGAGGGAAAAATTTAGTTAGGCTGCCAAGTCTCTGGTCATTTGCTATGCAGCTCTAAACTCAGTGCATACACTGACTAATAATAACTATTATAATAATAACTGACTTTTGTGCAAAACAAGGTAAAAACAAACCTGGAACAACAGGTTGAGGATAGGGCAGACTGTGGAACATAAGTCACAAAATAAAGATCTGAAGAGGGCCATAAAGCTGACTAGACTTTAAAGAGACATCAACAGCTATCTTCATTACACAAGCTATCTTCCCTGCCAGAAAGACTGACAGGGCTATCGGGAGGGACCCCCACCTGGGGAATGGTGCACTGGATCCAAGTTCCACATCGACCAAGAATACTAAAGTCAGTTTCATTTTAGTGTTTATCATGGAGCATGGGAGTAAGAACTCACAACCCTTGACAACAGTCTGGCTAACAGAAGAGCTCGCACAGTCAACGCAAGTAGATGAGCTCATAAATGCCAATTTCTTTCAGAAACACAAAAACCGAAAACAAAGCATTCTTGAGATAGTTTCTTGATCTAAGTTCACTAAGTGCTCTCCCAGCAAGCTGTACCCCTCCCCCCCCCTTCATACATCTAAACTGACAGACTGCACTGAGAAGCACTGGTCACACGGAGGAAGGCCAGCTCTCAGAACTGTCAGACTTGTGGAGATGAGTATCAGGTGCTGGGCTCCCTGGCTTCTCCACAAGTATTTCAGGTAGCTAACAAACAAGATAAAAGCATACTCAATAAAGAGTATACACAATACAGAAAATAAACAGCTGCAAAGTTTAAAAAAAATGTGTGAATAACTCAGTAATTAAACAGCTGAAAAAGTACATGAGCGTTTACCTGCTCTGTTTCAAAGATATCCCGAAGGTGCTCAAGGCCAAGGCTTTTAAGGAATTGGCTGATATTCATGTCAAGGCCTGCAACTAAAACAAAAACATTAAAATCTTTTAGAATTTCCTAATTCTGTAGAAGGTCAGTACTTATGCATAACCCTATTTTTTGATTTTGACACTTGCCTGTATGGATGATTTCAATGACATAAACTAATACCAGATATATCAATTCCAAGTCATTCTGAACGTTATCTCTGGCATAGCTACAGTACTTACATTAATTCTAATATACATAGAATAAAGAGTTAAAATACAGATGTACATAATATACAGTAAATACAACTTCCAACACATTATTTTATATAATTTAAAACATTTTTTTTAGTTTTGTGTATGTTTTTATGCATGAGTATATGCATGTCGAGTGCTTCTCTGGAAGAAGAGTATATTGGGTTGTCTGAAGCTGGAGTGAAGTGGGTTGTGAGCTAACCTGTGTGGGTGCTGAGAACTAAGCCAGGTCCTCCGCAAGAGCAGCACCTAGGCTCCAGACCATATTTTAGAATTAGTACTTTTAATGAATCAAAAGAAAAGAGAAAAAAGGGCACCAGTTATTGTTTTGATTTATTCTAAGAACTATTTTTATTTCTGTGTGTACAGTGTAGGTGAAGGCCAGAGGTCAATTTCGAGTATCTTCCTCATTATCCATCTATCTGTCTGTCCATCTATCTATCCATCCATTCATCTACCCACTTATCTTTGAGAGAGAGCATCTTGTGAACTTGGAGCTCACTTAGCAAGTCCTAGAAATCCTTCTTCTTCCCCTTTGCCTTCACATCCCCCAGCCCTGTCTTTGACAGGGCCTCACCATACAGTCATAGATGTCTTTGGACTCAAAAGTTTAGAGAAGAGACTGTCTCTAGCTTCCAATTATAAAAAGAAAAAAGTAATTGGTCCACTAAAGTAAGTCTAAACATTCACAGGGATACACCTACCTTCTCCTTCCTTCCTCTCGGCACCGGCAGCACCATCCCCTGCATTGGAGGCTCCTCCCACAGCCAGCTCAGCCAATGGGCCAGTGAGGTTATCTATGCTGCTGGCAGCAGAGAGGCAGGAGGGGGTGGATGCTGGTGAGATCAGAGAGGCACTAACTACAGTTGCCTGAGGTTTAAAACAGGTAGGTAAGGCCTCAGGGGGCATGGCATCTATCAGCAATGCTCGGATGTCGTCAGCCTAAAAACAATGATCAAAGAAAACACAAAGAACATTATTAATGAAGGTTTTCACTAAGTACTAAATGTTTTGTACATTTTTTCCCTAATGGACTACCAGGCATAGACAATGACAGTGATTTTGGGATCCTATGTTGAGTGATGGCTGTAAGAGTCAGACAACAGTAGTGAAAGCTAAAGGAAGCTGGTTACACATGGGATACCATGGAGGTACAAAGGGAACTGAGACTATGTGGTTTTGGCTAACAAGGTTTCCAGGAAGAATGTCAACTCAGTCAAACAAACTGCCTGTTGAGCCCTGGAAGGTGACGTCCTGCCTGAATAAGTAATAAGTAATATCTACCCCTGCAACAAGAACTTACCGTTGCCAGATCTAAAGGTGTCTGACCTTCCTGGTTCTTCATGGTTGGGTCTGCGCCATGTGCTAGCAGTAGGGCACATAACTGTGTCCTTCCTTTCTGGGCTGCTTCATGGAGGGGAGTAAAGGCCCACTTATCCGTTGCGTTTACACATGTGTTGTATTTTATCAGTAACGCTGCTATATCAACATGCTGAGAAAATCAAGAGAACACAGACACTTAAGAAGAAAGCCACCCAGCAGAATTTAACCAACTATTATTTCTACTATTTAACTTTTCTAGGGCCATGTTCTCATCCTTAATCAAACACAACCCCTCTACTGTGTTTTGGACTTGTCTCCTCCACAATTATTCTTTTGCCCCTCTAGGTTGGGTCTCGTATAGCTCATTGAACTGGCCTCAAACTACTTATTTCCAAAGTAAAGATCATTCATTCCTAAGACAGGCTTCCACCCCCGAGAACATGATGACAAAGATGGGAGGAAGGCTGCACAGTACAACCAAGATTCTTCTGAGAACAGGCTGTTTATTGTGTTTGAAGAGTCTTTGGGATTATGAGAATATTATAAAACTAATTTTGCAGTTTCTATTTAACTTCTAACATGAAAGTTATCTATACGATTACATTAAAATTGCTTCCAAAACCAATCAACCAACCAACAAACAAAAAAACCAATTAGTCTTCTTTATTCAAAGGATGTTTCAGAAAAAGCAACTTCTGTTCAGTCAGTCCAAAAGCATGGGATAATTTCAAACTATTTCTCAGATGGTATTACAAGTTAACTTAAACTGTGTCTCCTGCATTTTATTAAGAAGAACACAATTTGGTAGACTAATTTGCATAGACTTCCAAAATTAGTCCAAAAAAGTTAGTTTGTATCTATGTAGGTGCATGGATGAGCTGTGTGTTCAGTATACATTGTTAAACTTTCTTTATATTGAATTTACAGTATCTTTAGTGAAACCCATCACATGCTTGCTAAATTGGCTGGCCAATGTCTAAAGGACAATGAAGAGGAAAGAGTATTACTGAAACAGAGGCAAACACAGTTCTTAAGCTTTCCATTTTTTTAAGTAGCTACAGCTCTGGAGCGAACAGCAGTGACTGAGATGCACCAGTGAGCTGCAGCGTAGCTCTCGTCACCAGAACCAGAGACCAAGTGAGAAGGCTGCAACCAGGAGCTGACAGTCTTGGAGAAAGGCACTAAACGCTCCACTGTGACAAACCCTTGAATAAAAAGGTGAGCAAGGGAATGTGGGCCACAGCTAACACCATCTAATGGTATGTGCTGTCTATTACAGCAATGGTGTGAAACCTTCAGATACAATCTATATTTTAGGGAAAACGCTACATAATGAGAAAGTGAAGAAAGAATACCAACCTGCCAAATGATGTATTCTTATAAAATCACATGCTTTGGTAAGGAATAAATATCAATACTTTTTTATGTATTAAAATCACAGAAATTAACTGTCCTTTGTATGCATAGATTAAGAAATAATACCTAAACATACTACAATACAAAGGATACTAAACAGAATAAGTTACTTTAATCATAAAGAAAATTTCTCATGAAACTTGTAACTTTTATTTAAGCTTTTTAAATAGCCTAATTGTTTCTCCATTTGAAAAAAAAAAAAGGTGGCTTTTAATTGTTTTTAAAGTTACTGATCTAAAGAGCAGGCTAAGTCAAACTTGTGGTTGGATAACAGTATAACCACAGAAGACAGTAGGAAAATGCTCTCTGCAGTCTGGGGATTTTATGTACAAAAGCAGAAGGCAGAGACACCCTTCATGTCTGACTCATTTCTATTGTGAAGCATCGGGCCTGAGGACCTCATTCCTGCCAGTTCTGACAAATGGCATCAAGGCACTGCAGTGCACTACTGTTGAACACAGTTTAGTGCCTGGAAAGACTTTGCACTTTTACTTGGCAGTTTACTCCCTCAGCTGAATGCTATTAAATTGTGTGCAAACTGCTTAACCACTTGACCTGACACTTTTAAGATTCTAGAGATAAATGTAAGCAGCTATAATTCCATACTTACTTAGGAACCTCCTGCTTTAACAGTTTCTAAAATCTATCCAATGCAGAGGTAAGATTTATATATGACCCCTACACACTGATTATTGTATTAGATAATATGCAAAGACACAGAAAGCTTTTAAAAGCTCACCAAAAGGAACTATAAGGCAAAGTATGACAAAGCTTGTACAGATAATTACGTTGTACTCAATCAACCATGCTGCAGGTTAGCAATCTGTTCCCTAACATATAGTCCATGATTAGTAAAGTACTAAATGTCAGAAAAGGCTTCTAGATGTTCATTGTGACATGCTTACCCCATAAGATGCTGCATTGTGAAGTGGAATCAAACCACCTTTGTCCTGGGCATTAACATCAGCTCCATGCTCTAGAAGGTACTCAGCTACTTCCAGGTTATTGTAGCCCGCTGTTAAAGTAAAAAGGGACACATCAGGTCAGGAGAAATAAATACAACTCACACATATACAAGTAAAGAAAAATTAAGGCTTTAATTCTTTTCTTCAAAAGCGAACACTAACTTCACATAATTCTGTCTCTATGTAACATGCCAGTTTCTTGCACAGGCAGTGCAGGCACCAAGTGTGAGTTTGGAGGTCTTGGACAATCTGGAGGGGCTGATCCTCTTGGCTGACCATGTGAGTTCTGGAACTTGTTGGCAAGCACTGTTCCCTGTTGGGCTAACTCACCAACCTCTTTCACCTTTCAAGCCAAGTGGCTAAGCAGCTGGTGCACAGTTTACTGGTGTCTAACTGAAGGGACAGCGGGAGGTGACGCAGTAACACTAACCTGCCAGGTGGAGAGGAGTTGAATTTCTGCCCTGGGTATCTCGGCAGTTGATATTCTCTGGAGTACAAAGCTTCTGCACTCTGGCCAAGCAGCCCTTCTTGGCAGCATCCAACAGAGCAGCATCCCCCCTCAGTAGGTCCTGAATATCTGTGTCTCCTTCTTTGACCAGATCTAGGGGTGTATTTCCATCTCTGTTCTTCTTAGTTGGATCTGCTCCATGCTGTAAAGACAAAAATGAATGGTGCACGTGTGCTTGCAAATGGGTGAGTAGTACATCCAAAATTCACTTTATTCACTTTCCATGTCTTCATTCAGCTGGAAAGAAATCTATTCTATATCCACTTTGAAAACAGGAATCTAAATTCTTCTGTATTTTGCAATTGGAAGGATATTGAGCATCTTTTGCTTTTATGTGACAACGTTTCCCAATACATGAAGTTGTCTCTGAAACTCTTATTTCTTATAATCATCTACATGTTAATTTGGCCAGACTTTAGTTGTACTATACACTCACACCCCCCAGATCCCCCATGCCCTCCCACACACACAGAAAAGGGGAGGGGGAAGGAAGTTTTAATGATAAAACTAGGACCTCACATTTGGTAGCTAATCACTCCACCACTGAATTATGGTTCCAAATCAAATTGACCAAAGATTTTTACTTAAGCAGCATCATGAGAAGGAAAAAAAATACTGAATTCTAAATGGCATCAGTTAAAAAGTCTGAAAGTTTAAAAGTGTATTTATTTCATGGTGTGTAAATGTACTTTTAAAAACTACCTTGGTTTAAAATTAGCTACACCTATAAACCGAGAAGTTTTACTACAGACCTGATACAGAAAGCTGTTGACCTACTATGGAAATTAGGAGTAATCTAAACTGGCCAGGTGTGGTGGTGCACACCTTTAATCCCAGCATTTCTGGAGGCAGAGTCAGGCAGATCTCTGTGAGCTTCAGGACAGCCAGGGCTACACAGTGAGACTTTCTTAAAAGATGAATGAAGACACAGATAAACAAAGCACAATATTCAAATTAGACGATGGATTCATAATGACCTACAAAAGAAAACTTATCTAGTGGTAATACTGGCTATATGTATTTATGGTATTAATAACATATAAACTGGACTTACGTATAACAATACTTTTGCTCTGGTTAAGAAAAGATGAGAATCCATACATATGTCTTAAGAAGTGAGTTAGAAGTACTGTTAGTTATCACAGCAGCACTATCACTGTACATCAAAGAGCAACCTGATGGAAAAGTTCCTGTGGCCATTTTCTCTACTACTACTGTTACATTAGATAAACCCTGCAAATTAAACCAAGTCTCCCCAAACCCTTCTTTGGGGAAATGACCTCACTGAGTCAATTCTGAAGGACCTGTCAGGAACTAAGCAGACAGCCATCTTAACACTTGTTTCCAATAGACTACAATAGATTAGCTTTCAAAAGCAGCAACTAAACCCAGGAAGCTGCTGCATATCCACATACTTTTAGAAGGAGTTTGCAGATTTCATATTTCCCCTTGGCTGCTGCTTCATGGAGAGGAGTAAATTTCCACAGGTCGGCCACATTGACAGAAGCCCCATGCCTCACCAAGAGCTCAGCTACCTCGTAGTGTCCATAGGAGCAGGCGTTATGAAGGGGAACCAAGCCACTAAACAAAAGAAAAATAGTCACAAAACAAGTATTTCAGCTAAAGTAATTTTTATAATGGTGGTACGTGCTTACAGTCTTAGTACTTGGGAGGTAAAGGCAGGAGCTCAAGATCCTCCTCAGCTAGAAAGGGAATTTCAACCCATCACAGGCTATGTGAGACTGCCTCAAACCTTCCTCCTATTCACACGCTTCTATGGCTCTGAGGATACTGAGCATTCACTCACAAAGAAATACTTCCTCTAATAAAATCCATAAAATATAGAATACATTCTATTTATTCAAGTGGCATCTGTCACCATTTGTTTTGGTTATTTTTAAGTTCATAATGATTCAACAGTTTCTCTGTATAACTTAAATACTGAGGTACAAAGTGATTTCAGAAGAGACTTCTCTAAGTTTGTAGTCATTCTGGTCTACACAGAAAGTTTCAGGCCAGCCAGAGGTACAGAGGGAGACCTGTCTCAAGCCACATTCCATCCCTGTTCCTCCTAAAAAAGAAAAGAATCATCAAGAAAAATACAATTATAAATTCTACACAGCTAAGAAAATCTAGATCCCTCATCTTCTGAGCAAACTCTTTCAGGTGACTCGTTTTTAAAGACAGCAGGTGATATTCTAAAAGGGAGCACAAAAAGACACCCTCTCAAGAGCCATGCACTGAAGGGTCAGTGTAGGCTGACTTAGGACACGTAAAAACAATCAGATGTGCATTTGTTATTTAGAGATTAGTGTCCTCTCAATCAGAGGCTTTTTGATGAAAGCTGCTGGCACTAAGCTAGGTCACTGGCTGCTCTCCAGTGACTTACAGTGCTGGGTAAGAGCACAGAATGGAGAGCCGCCTTATCTGAGCAGGCGTTAAACTGACTCAGGATATAGACACTGATTCTGGTTAAAATACTCTTCTTAGATATGTAAGTAGCTGCTTTAAAAGTTTTACCTGGTTTGTCAAGTAATCCATCTAATATAAAAATACAGAGAATTTAAACTATTAGCAGAAACAAAATTATATTTCTGTTGATATTGATTGTGATTCTGGAATGGACTGATTTTCTTCTTGGAAGAATTTTTTTAATTGCAAAAAATGTAGCGAGAGGATGAACAGTAAATCACAAATTACATGAAAATATTCATAAATGAAATAAAATTCTAGACACAGGCATGAAAAGGATGCACCAAACTGGAAGACATACTGCGAGAACAGGTGAAATCCACAGCAGAGGGGAATGGCACCCTCACCTAGGCACAGTGCAGTGCAAATTCAGAGGTGCCAAGTGACTGACAGTTGCTATACACAACCCAAGATAGAGCTGGATAATTATAGTTCATGTTGCATCTTTAGGGGGTGGGATGAGAGAATCTTTAATTCCAGTATGTATGTTTATTTAAGTTACAACTTAAATGAATTATGTATATTATTTTAAAGAGAAAAGCATCTACAACACTAATGTTTAAAAAAGCAGTATATCATTTATAAATTCTTTGTTCTAAAGAAGTTATATTCTGTAACTAGAAATTATGTAATTTTATGTCAAAAATCAGTAGATTTAAGTACATATTTGAACACATATGATTTGAACACATACCCTTTGTCTTTGGCATGGACATCAGCTCCATGATGTAGCAGGTACTCCACAACAGACACGCGGTTATAGCCAGCAGCAAAGTGTAAAGGTGTAGAGTGCCGGCCCTCCAGATCTCTGCAGTTCACATTCTGCGGGCTGCAGAGTTGCTTTTGTAGTGTACACACAGACACAGAGACAAAGACAACACCATTAACAATCATTCACAGACACAGAGTACTAGAATGATATAGTAAATACTCTCCACAGATGAGATGTATAAAAATCGGCACCATAGCCAGACACGGTGAGGCACACCTAAAATCCCTGAGCTGGAGAAGGAGAGGGAGGACGGCTTCCATTTGGGGGCTGCTGTGGGTTATACAGTGGGTCTGATGACAGTCGGGGCCATGTGATGTTTCAGGAGCACCCACATCATGTTTGACATTACTGTGACAACATGAGTGCGCAGAGGAACTTAGTCTTTGTTGGACACCCTAGTCCAGTCCCTCATCTAGCCGAAATCCAAGGGCAGCAAAAGGAGCCTCCCATCTCTTCTGTGTCTACCTCCCTCCCTAAAACTCCTCACAGACGCATCTTGTGGTACACTTAGCTTGTCTTTGCTCAAATCAGACCAACTTGAGTTGACTATAAGAAACTAAAGAACCTAAAAAGAGAGTTCCTGTCTCCTGGAATGTGGGTCAAGAGACAGTTGCTCTCTGGGTCTCACAATTTCCTGATTCTATTCATTCCTTGCTGAATGTCAGAAGTTTTATATCCTGTCTTTCAAATTTTAAAATACTGTATATAGAGAAGGGGAGGAAGTGAGAGGAGGAGGAGAAAGAGGAGGAGGAGAGTTTCACTCTCATACTACAGGATACCCCAGAACTCACAGCAATCCTCATGCCTCAGCTTTCCACACCCAGCTAACTTCTAATTCTTAGCCTTTGAGAAAAAATATACCAGACCTAATTCTTAATTTGTATGTCTTCTTTGGATACTTAACACTCCACTGTCAAAAATAAAATTTTCTTTTATTTTGAATGCACTGTTTAGCAACTTGAAAGCACATTTGCATACTTGCATACAAACAGATGAAATTGAAATTTGCATTCTGGCCAGTAACATGGCTCACAGGAGTAAAGGCACTTGCTGCCAAGCCCGACAGCTTGATTTCAATCCCCAGGTTCCACATAGTGGAAGGAGAAAATTAATTCCAGAGTTGTCCTCTGACTTTACATACACCACAGCACATGTGCACACATGCACAAACACACATGCACAGAGCATATTTCATTACATTCTATGTAATATAACGGTAAAGGCACTAACTTACCTTCACAGTTTCCAAGTCACCAGCCTTCGATGCCTCTAAGAGTCGATAGTCCACGTCAGAAGTACGCATAGGAGTACTCTCTGTATCAAGGGAAGGAAAGATCACAGTTGGCCTCAGGATATAGAAGGGGGTTATGGAAGAAGAACTGCTTAATGAGGGAAAGGAAATGAAGAAGTCAGACATTACCATGATATACGGTTATTTCCTCCATTTTCCTCAGCTAAGAAGTACTTTTTATTTCAATTTACATTTGATCTAAGTTAATTTAAATGTATTATAACACAGAGGAACCTTTTATACCCCACCACTCTAGGTACCACATGCTTGGGTTAAAGACCACTTCAGAGGAGAGCTAGGAAACGGAAACCAGGACACCGAAAATAGCTCCAGACCTTCCAATGCCTGTAAGTGGGAGAAATGCTAACAAGCTATACATTTGATCACTCAGCACTGATCTTTTAAGGAAAAAGATCCAATGTGCTCGTGTTAAGTGTGGCTGACAGAAGGCACGGAGCAGTACAAGAGTGCGGCAGGACATCAGGACCACAGGCATGGGCTCCGAGTGGACTTGGGAGGACTCTGGATATTTTTATTTACTATTAGTGGCCTGGATACATGTGCCAGGACATGCTGATGGAGACCAGAGAACAGCTCTCGGGAGTCAGGCCTCTCCTTCCATCATGGCGCTGGAGACTGAACTCAGGTTGTCAGGCTTGCTCAGCAAGTGCCTTAACCATGGAGCCATCTTACCAGCCAGGTTTAAGATGACATTACTTTATGATCAGAGACACTGAGTTCACAGTCTAAGCGAGAATGATCAAGTGATCCATAAAAGGCTTTCGATTTTAAAAGAAATACTTTATTTTTCTACAGTGCTTTATTCAGTAAGGTTGACTTTTATAGATAGGTTTAAGAATTCTTCTGTAGAAGACAAACTATTTGATCTTATTAATAATTCTTAGCAGATAAAACATTAAGATTAAATCAGATAAAATACTAAGACTAAAGAGGAAAAGAGATTATCTCAAACAATGAAGTCTATTTTAAAATCCTTCCTCTTTAAACAAAGTGTTATACTGCATTTATTAGTCTGTGGAGTTGCTGAGGACTGAAATCCTTTCTCCTCTTTAGACTGCCTTTTCACAAAAACAACATCAAAGTATTTGCCAAGTTGATTTTTGGGCTACTTAGCATGACAGTCAATGTGTTGAGCCCTAATTCTTCTGATGCCTGTACTGACTGGTTTCCATCTAACTGCACATGCACACTACTGTCCTTATAGGTGAGGCTGTTTTGTAACACACTCTACATGTCTCTATGAGAGACCCAGCAACGGAGAAAACTCAGGAAGCATCCTTTGTGTCTCTAGGTTATCATCACACCATGCTGATGGGGAATGACTAGGAAAGTGTCATTTTCTAGTTAAGCAAATATATCTAGTGTTCATACAAAGTATGTAAATAATAAAACATGCTGATTTATTATGACAGCAACTGTGGAGTTCTGCATCTGTATAAATATAAAACAGGTTCAGAACAAAGTTATTTTTAGAAATAATATAGCAGGACTTGGTAGGCAACTCCCAGGTACCAAAGTAGATGAGGCAGGAATATTACAAATCCAAGGCCTGTCTAGGTTACAGAGTGTATTCAAGACTAGCATAGGCAACTTAGTCAGACTGTCTCAAGATTAAAAAGTAAAAAGAGAATGTAAAAACATCTATCAAAGAATACTCCGTATCCTCTTTCAAGCATGGAGTAATTCCAATAAAAATACTTTTTCATGTTTTTTTGTTAAAAGGCCCTATATCTCAGATAGCTCTATTATTTGTATTCTCTTTCTAGATCAACAATGAATATGGAAAACTGATTCCTAACATTTGCTAAATTAAGCATATATAATTAACTATATGCATCACAAAATCAATTTTAGAGTATAAAAGTAATTTTTTAGTTATGATTCAGTATTCAACCCCATTCCCAGAAATCATGGTTTTGAGATGCGTTTACTTAGAAGGCATCTTAAAAGTATTAAATGGATCCAATTTATTGAATTTGATACTTCATCTCCATTTTGTTAACCACTGTTAAAATTATGAATAGTACTGTGAGTAACGAATACAGTAGCTGTATGTTTATTTATGGCTATAACTCACAGAAGTAAAATTCAGTAGTGAATTATTTCCAGTAAAAAAGTATGAAAGAATATTTCATAAAAATCCCAATTTACAAAATGATTGCAATGTCTGAAAGAGCTACTCCATAGTGGGGAGCAGTATCTTATCTTCTGCAGCAGATACCCCATGGCTCTGTTCAAGGCAGGGCCTTAACAGTCAAGCTTAAAACCCTGGCCACATTCTGGCAGTGAAGACTAGAGGAAAAGCCAGGGGTGAGAAAGAAGAGAAATTTTTGAAATTATTGGAGGAAGTTGCCTCTAGAGAAGAAGAAGGTACAGGAGAGGAGGAAGGAGAAGCTGCCATGGGTTAAGGTCAATAGAGATTGTCCCTGAGCTGTCCAATTGGAGCTAAGAGCAGCCCAGATGATGTAAATAGTAATACCTTGGGCTTATTGATAGCAAAGTAGATTTTAACAGCATGGAGGGTGGGCAGCTGCCCACCTATTGTGGTGATTAGGGCTTATTGTAAACATAAAGGCTGTGAGATTGTCTTTCATCTGGGAACTCAATAACCAAAGGCGGGCTGGGATTACTATACTCATTTCTGTAAGTAACCTCACTGCAATTCTTTCACATCTGGTTCCTGAGGTTTCAGTAGGTTGCTACTTCTAATTTGGGAGTCAGGGAGTCGGGGCCTGTTTTCTATCAGTTTCCATTCTCATCTCTGTCAACAAGCCCACAGCCTGAAGCAGAGTGGCTGGCATGCAGGAGTGAGCTGAGGTGGGAAGCATCCTCACAGTGCTCAGGGCACGGCATGATTTCCTGAGACTGGCTTCCCTCGCAGTGCTAGCACACCTCTAACTACCACAAACCTGGAGAGATGCTGCGCATCTAAACGAGGGCGTGTTGAGCGCCTCCCAAAATTTGTAGGGTCAACTGTGGTTTTCTAGCTTTGTCATCTCCAAGCCATCACACAACAACTCTTAAGATCATTGCAATACACTGTCACTTAGATATTTGAATATGGATGTTTAGGACCTTCGGATGTAGATTTCTGAACAGTTATATCATGTATCAGATAATCTTAAGAATTTTATTTCTGGGAAGAAGAAATCGTAAGATATCTGCTATAAAAGGGGGCACTGCGCCTACAGAACTTGGGCATACGGTTTACAGGCAGCAAAGAGGAGCTAGGATTCTGACTGCTGTCTATAGGTGTCTTTATGTTGCTCTTTCAGTTCCTTCTGGCTACAGTGATGGAACCCAAACAAAGGGTGAGGGGAGGGAAAGAACAGTAATTATATGGAAATTCTTTCATGTCTAATTCCACAGTTTTCAGAGGCTGTTACTTCTTCCTTGGGAGTTAGGAAGTCAGTGTCTGTTCTATCAGACTCTGTTGACAGACTCTTTGTCAACAAAGTAAGCATCTTACACTAGAGTGGGCAGCATTCACTGTGACACTCATCCAAAGTTGATAAATACATTTAAATCAGAAAACTCTAAGATACTTTCAGAATAGTTAAGAACAACAAGTAGGTCAGACATGTAAGAACAATTATAGGTCATTACTATAGAAATTTAACTTTTTCTCCATTGGACAGACTGTATAGCTACCATAATTCTGGCTTGTGTTCAATTCCAACCAACCAACTAACTTAAAAAAGGTATAGATCTCCTCCTGAGAGCTCCTCATCCTACAACAAATCAGAGATGGGGTGACTATGTAGGAAAGGTGTGAAAAAGAAACATTCAGGGTCTGTTCTCTGGGAGGGGCACGAGCAAAGGAAGACAGGCCGTGTGACTCACCGCTCAGAATCTGCTGCACGGCTTCATTCCCCATCTGCGCTGCTGTGAAGCCTTGCAGGGAGATGATGGAAGGATCAGAGCCATAACTCAGCAGGAGGCGGCAGGTCTGCAGGTGGCCAGCTAAGGCAGCTCTATGCAAAGCGGTCTGACCAAGACTATCCAGTGCATTCATCTGAAAAAGCATTGGATGTCCATGTGAAACTGGGCATTCTTTCACATTGTAGCAAGTAGGCTCCCAGGAGAACAGTCAACTGTGAAACTTTTTTGAAAACCAACATTGATTAACTTTTGCTCACTAGTGCTATAGTATTAGAAGAATAGACTGAAAACATCCTAATTATTCACACTTTCTGGAAATTAGATGAGACATACTCAATTATATAGCTGTAAAAACGAATGGTAATGATGTATTCCAATTTAGTTTATTAAATCATGTAAGTATAGTTTGAGCGTTATTCTTCTAAAATACTGATCTTACTAACTTAAGATTTCAAATGGATGACTCTAGTGTTTTAAATATAGCTCAGTCCTTGAGCAAACAAATGTACTAAGCAGAAGAAGAATTATAAAGGTTTTCTGTTTATTGAGGACTAGTTAGCCAGCTTCACCTCCAGTGTTGCAGCAGATCTGCAGAACACTGTGGTGGTCTCAATAGGAACGGCCCCCATAGATTCATGTTTGGCTGCTTGGTGGGGAGTGGCACTATTAGAAAGTGTGGCCTTGCTGGAGGAAGTGTATCACTGTGGAGGCAGGCTTTGAGATCTCCTATGTTCAAGTCACACCAGTACAGCACACCATCTCCTGCTGCTTCACATCAGCACACAGACCTCCTGGCTCCTTCTGTAGCACCATGTCATCCTGAGTGTAACCGTGTTTGCTGCCTGCTATGATGATAATGAATTAAACCTCTGAACCTGTAAGCCAGTCCCAATTAAATGTTGTCCTTTCTAAGAGTTGCACTGGCTATGGTGTCTGTTCATAGCAGTAAACCCCTAAGACAAACACACTTAACCTTCTGTAAGTAAGTATGGTAGAACTGAGTGCTGTGGAAAATGGTCCATTCACATTCCCATCACTTACTCTGGGGAATTTTGTATTTTAACAAGGAATAAAAATTTATAATGTATCAATGGTTCTTGGAATAAGTTTGTAAAAAGAATTAAGATTTAGTTTTAAAAGTTCCATTTGATGAGGATTGACTTATAACGGAAACTGGTAAGTTGGTTATATAATGATGTTATACATTCTATGCATATGAGATATTTACTCATTCCTTTAAGTTGGTCTTTTAGTATCTTAAAAACTTTCATATCCATAAAGTATAAGACATTAATGCAATGCAAGATCATTTCTTTTAACAAGTATATATTTTTAAATCATGAATGAAGATTATAATTCTTCCCTCAAAGTCTAAGTATTATCTACTAAAGACTATAGAGTACTTTATCCAGCAACCAAGTTGAAGTAAATAAAGTTACCAATGAGTAAAGCACTCAGTGGAGATAAATAGAAGAGCTTCTAATGATTTATTGACAGTCTATCTCTATAGCTCACTTAGAGCACTAAATGTGTAACAGGGGAATAGTAAACAGGCTTTCTGCAGGGACTGGTGAGGAAGAGATTACACTTTACTAGAAGGCAACATCACAAATCTCTCAGGAAGGCTTGCACAGAAGAACCCCACCAGTCTGAAGTCCGCCTTGCGGCACAGTGGTTTCTACGCTTACTAGGACTACATAGTAGACTCTTCCCCACAAACAAATGAAAAACAAAACTCCAACCAAACAAGTCAGCAAATCTGCCACCACCTTCTGTCTTTCCCTGAAGCCACTGGTCTTACCCCCCAGACCCTTTAAAATGGTTTGAGACCAAGCCTTAAGTCTGAATCCCCTGATCCACTACAAATACTTAAGATTCAGTGCTAAACAGATTATTTTTATTAAAATGTGAAACTACCACCAAAAAAAAAAAAAAAAAAAAAAAAAAAAAAGAAGAAGAAGAAAAAAAGAAGAGGCTTGATTTAATGTTACATACTCAATAGTGCTAACAATAGTTAAGACATTCATAAGCCATACATTTAGAGGTCATGCTAGACAATTTTGATTATGAACTTGATTGGACCAAGAAAGTGACTAAGGAATTAATAATTAGTAAAGCAAATGTGTGGATATGTCTGCGAGGGCTTTCTAGAGATGACTAGACTCTCAGGGTTCAGATTAAATGAATGTGCTAATCCCCTGACAGATTTAGAATCTGGAGGTTAGCAGGAGATTGAACTGTGGATGGCCATAGTAACTCGGAGCAGGTCACTACGGTTGTGTCCTCTGTGCTTGAATCTTCCTGTTAGTACTCCACTCTGATTCCTGTCTGCTATGATGTGGTTACTTCAGCACACTCTTCCACTACAGACTATACCTCTGAACCATGTGCAAAATACACTTTTCCTCCCTTTTTGTGGCTGTTAGGTATTTGATCATGTGAACATGTTCAGAAAGTGCTGTTAGATTCAAATGGAAACTGTGGGCCACTTAAGTCAAATAGAAATCACATAAAGAAAATACTATGCAAGGAAAACATGGCCCAACAGTAGCCAAGAAAAATTTGTACTAATGTATGATTGAATCAATGCAGCAACCCTGTGGGACTGGCAGCCTGCCTTGGAATCCAGGAATGAGTAGTAGGGAGTTGATACAGTGGCCACTGCTGCCACTGCCTTTTCTTCTTTCCTTCCTTCCTCTCCTCTGGATTTAGCTCACCTACAGATTACTGTGTAGACCAGGTTGGACGCAAACAGCAGAGATCTACCTGCCTCTGCCTCACAAGTGCTAGGACTGAAGGCAGTTATCACTACATCCATCATGATGTTGCATTTGAGATCTATTGATGGCAGCTTATTAATGAAAATTCATTATGCACATGAACAGCCAGTAAGGACTGAGAACCTTGCATCTACCCAATGCTACTGGGAGAGACTATCAAAAAATTTATTTTTCATTTAACTTTTCTGGGAAAAAAATGCCTTGTACGTGATAACAAGTAAATATTTTTAAGAACTAAGAGCATTATTCATGGTTTATATGAGTATTATTAGTTTAATTGTCAAAAATTACTTGTAAAGTCAGACCTAGGGCAAAAGTAATTCACATGAGTGTAACAGAAAGCCCCCTTAACTTACTATTTCTGACTTAACATGTTGTTTATATAACAATGCCATGGTTGTAGCTACAAAGTAGGTGATAAACCTGTAAAACTGTTCTTTTTAACTTATCATGATTTCAATTAAGAATGCTAAATGTCCTCTTAAAGCAGAATTGTAGATCACATGCACTGTGAATGAAAACATTTAATATACATAACGTTGTTCATTTGTAAAGTATAATCAAGTAGTGCAATACTTTATAAAACAATACACACAAATCTGAAGCTTATGTAAGGGGAAATGCAAGAGTCAGGAAGAAAAGAAAGACTCAACATGGGTGCTAAGAATGAACTCGGATGCTTTGCAAAAGATAAGCCATCTCTCCAGCCTCCCAAACCTTTTAATCTTACAAAGAATTATCATGTAAGGATCTGGGATCACTGCTTGGTTATAAAACTTAGTTCAACAGCTATTATCAGTTACAGAGATTTCATGTAGAGCTTATCAAATAAATATATTATTAACCATGCTTAGCAAACAGTAATATGTTTACTTTTAATGTGGTTATAATGTTAAAATTTTCACTGAAAAATCTGGTATTCAAATTTCATCTTTCCTATGTTCTTGCAGAGACTACACAAAACAGGAGTTGTGTAAGTAGGTCAGAAGATTGTATTTTAGTATTTAGTATTTAGCTGATGGGTGGGCATGCTGATTAGTCTTTTTTGTTTGTTTGTTTGTTAACCTAAAAGTTAAATGTTTAGGAAGAAGGAACCTTATTTAAGAAAAAAGGACAGAGACAATTTATTAAAAAAACAATTAAATCAACTTCAAAGGACAACCTATGACTTGAAACACAAAAGCCCATGCCAACTGCCTTTCCTGAAAAGGATGAGTGTACTGGGACTCAAGCCCTGGAAGCTGCTTGCTGCCTGGTGCTGACTTAAGGCTTACCTTTGCTCCGTGCTTATGCAGAACTTCCATGACGTCATTATGAGCTCTTTCAGCTGCAACATGCAAAGGAGTCATGAAACTATGGAGAGAAGAAAAAGGAAAGGGAATGTTGTGACTTTTACTGTAAGAACTCTTGGCAGCTGCCGGCTGCTGACAGAAGGCTCCTTTCCTTCAGTGCTGTGGTGTGGTTATGCACCACTGTGTATGTTCATCACACCACCTTAACTAACTTAGCAACTCAAAGACCACCAAGAAGAAGCAAATATGGCAACAAGAAGACGTAAAACCAGGACGGGCTTGTTGAGAGAAAGGAATGAACGTGTGGGGGAGGGTAGGCAATGATGGGGTTGTATGACCAAGTTATGTCACTCTTCTGTAACTGTACTTACTCCTTGTTTTTCTCATTGACATTGGCTCCCTTCCTAAGTAACAGCTCCGCCACCTGCTTTCGTTTGGGATGCAAGGAGGCCACAGCACAGTGCTGTAAATCAAACAAAATTCAGTTTAAGACAAACTTCTACGTAAACATTAACTCCCGAATGAGACAGCACTGGAGTTATTTGGCACACTGCAATCTCAGAGAACATCAGGACATAATGATGCATTTTACTCTGTGGTCAGTATTCCTTTTACACACATGGGAGTGCACAGCAAGTGAAATTATCTTCTCAATTAGGCGTTAAGAGACTTCATTTTTTTCCGTCAGTAAATACTACTAAGCAAATATTCCACGGAAGGCACTGGAACACTAGTTTTTCAAAGCCACGAAATCTATATACACTCAAGCTTTCATTGGTTTGTCAGCCAGAGGCCAGTGTTTCTTGATTACGTCACTGACAGATGCACATAACTCGAGGGTAAGCAGGTTTGCTTAGGCACTGGTGAGAACATATGCCCTTGAAGCAATGTAAGGGAACCAATACTCTTAGAAATATTTACCCTACTGATGTAACATTTATATTCTGCTCCATTTCACATCAATGATTGGATTAACAGTTGAAAAACAAAACTACTCACAACTGAATAAAGCAAATGCCCCAAAGCAGAGGGTCAAGTTTCTTTAGTGCTGGGGATTATACTGACTGTGGACTCCCGGCATAGCACTGTGTAGATAGACTGAAGCTATCTGTCTTGGTGGTTTTAAATTTAACTTGGCCCTTTTCAATTTGGTTCATCTTTTAATAGTGTTTTCAGCAAAATGGACTAAATGACCTTTCCAAGCCATGACGGTTTAAGAAAGTTAAATGAAGCGTATTTAACAGTCTGTAACAGAAGAAACACATATGCTTAGGTTCTAAAGTTAGGGGCAGACACTAGCCAGCCCAACATTTGTGCCTTAATGTGCTTAATGACAAAATTCGGCAATCTTCCTGAGTACTAGGAGGAAAGATAGCTTTAAAGGTGATGGATACAGTCAGGAACAGAAAGCCCGGTTTTAACATTTCCTCACTTGAACATAATCTATTACTTGAATGCAATTACTCCAAAGGATGATGCAAATACCTATGAAACCCTATTTTCTACAGAAAACAAATACAATATTTATCTGGTAAGCACACCCCAAAGAGAAAATTCTATCAGATCACACTTTGCATTATAATGAAAGCACTGAGCACAAAAATAATTTGTCAATAAGCTTGGGTGAATACAGAGATAAAACAAGTCTAAATCACAGCTGAGCAAATATCCAGTCCCTCACTCACAAAGAACCATGACCAAACCCAACTAACAACCAGTGCAGCCAACATTAAAATGCAAATTGCGGGCATTTCAGAGAGCAATGTGACTTCAAGGCTTCTGAAATGAAAAGAATGATTTAATCTTGCACCACTATTACAGACCCAAGGGACCTATGGGTATCATCATCTTACCAATGCAGTTTCATGAGACTGTGGCTGCTTGAAGTTAATGATTTCCAAAGCAAGCGTTTTTTTAACCTTGGCCAGGTCTGCTTCTCTGGCAGCTTGTAGCAAAGAATGGCCTTTAAATTCATCTGCCAAAGAAACAATAGTTGACATGTAGTTTTGAAGTTATAACCTACTCTGGAAGGTACTGTATGCAATCCTGTAGTCCCAGCACCGGGAAGACTGAGGCAGGATGATTCCAGAGTAGAGGCTAGACTGACCTGCAAAGTGAGCCTGAGACCAGCTCAAAAACACCCAATACACACACAAATACAGAAAAAGGTAAGCAGAAAGATTAATTTTACATACAGACAGATAGATAGAGGTCAGAGGGCAACTCTTAAAAAACTTTTTTGGTTTTCTGTCTACAGTAGCTTCTGAGGAAGCAAACTCAGTCCATCAGGTTTCTGTGGTGAATGCTTTTACTGGCTGAGCCATCTTGTAGCCAAATCTCTGTTTATTCTTTTAACAGTTACATTTAAAATGTGAGATTTTAAAACTTGTGGAACAAGACACAGGGGTAACTGAGATACTAAGGTAAGCAGGAAATAGCAATGACAACATTTGATACTTTGATTTAATGTTGCACATAGGAGCTAATGAGGTCAGATTTATAGGCAGGCACATACACAGCAGGATCCTGACATCTACAAAAGGGCAGGTGTATTCACAAGTAGGAGTAAGCAGACTGTAGAGTTTTGCTGGAGTGAGAGAGCAGTTGAGAGACATTTAAGGTGAAGACAAACAAACCCCACAGTTGTGAACAGTAGCACATGGGTGTTGGGAACCAGGTCGTCTGTATGAGCCAGAAGCATTCTAAATTGCTAGACCACCTCCCAGTCCTATGACTTTGTTTTTAGAAACTCAAAGACACTGGGCAGTTTAAAAGATGTTAAAAGTACAAATGACACTAACCCTAAAACCTAATAATTTCATATTTATGAAATGTCTAAAAGTTTGCTTTTCTAATGTATCTTAAAATAAGAATAAAATTTAGATAACCTCATTATTTAGCTTTATACAGAGAATAAATGAAATGAAGAAAGGGGATAAGTGTGCAGAATATTGTAGTTGTTAATAATGGCACAGTGTATTATTTTTGTTTCTTGTATGTGTCTGTACCTATGCATGTATGGAGGCCAGATGAAGTGTCATGACCCTCTGGGGTAGGATCCTCTCTTAACTCTGAGCTGGGGCTCAGAACAGCCCTTTGCGCAACTAGGCTGGCAGCCAGTAAACTGCAGAGACTGCGCTGTCTCCTTCTCTCCCAGCCTGGGCATTACAAGCACATGAAGAACATGCCTAGCTGGTCACATGAGGGCTGGGACCAAAATTCAGTTCCTTGTGAATATACAACAAGCACTCTTAACCACTGATCCATTTCTCAAGCCTCCTATATAATTTTCTTCAAAAATCTTCTGAGATTGAACAGCAGCTACAAAGAGGTATCGTGACAGTGAACGCTGCAGTTGGATTAGAGCTGGAAGTCCTCCCTTCCTTGGAACTCTTGGCAGATCTGATTTTTAAAGAAGCCCCACTGAGAAGGTTAACAACATTAGGAACTGCTCCCCTGTGTAAAGCTACACACATTTATGTGAACATTAAGGTCTACAAGAGACTAAGACAACCTAATAAAACAGAATGCTAAGACTTCTGGTAAGACACTAATTTGTAAAACCGTTGAGAGCAGAGTTAGGGATAAATATGAGTGGGCCATTACATAAACTGAAGAGGACGTGAGAAAACAGTACTGTACCCCTGAGGAGAGTCACATTCAGCTGGCTGAAGCTGCTGGGCACACAGCTTACGTAAGCACAACACTAGGTTGGGGTTAGATGGAGACATGATGCAGAGACCTCACAGATCTCAGGATAGCAACAGGCCTCCCTACAAACGTGCATGTCTCTAAGAGGCTTGAATCCATAGAAAATAAACTACATAATCCAATACAGCATGTCAAGATACACGGGAGGTTCTCCAAAGACAGTAGTACAAAGGATGTCCCCAGTTACAACTGCACTGACACTTGACGAAGATCTAATTTAATCCCACTACCTGACTACAATAAACGTCAGTCTCCAAATGTGACTACAAGTTTTAGGAAATTGCTCTTTTCATAAAAATTAGCTTAAAAGGTGTTACAATATAAATGCTGTGAGCATCATTTTGAGCATTCTTTTCCTTGAGGAATTATAAAGATTTTCTCATTCTTAAGACTCTCATATTAGGTTGAATGCAGAGCGCAGGTAAGGAAAAGCTGCAATGACCACATGGAGAGCTGTATGCACATACTGTGATAACCCAAGTGAGACCCAAACAAAAAAAAGGGACTTCTGGTCCAAACTAAGGAAACCTAGTTAGTGTGCCTTCCATCAACAATGTGCCGATCGATCCTGGGTTAACTGTGATACGTGTGCAGCACTAGTGTAAAATGTCAGTAACACAGAAACTAAGACACACTGTGGATGAGACTTCTCTATATAAGCTTTCTGTATATCTAAGCCTATGTGCAGTTTCCTTAAATATATGTATAGACACACATATATACATATAATATTAATAGTTAAGAAGTTATGCCCATCAAACCTCACTTAAATTTGAGAAATAAGACTCACAATGTCAATATGACTGTCAACTTTTTGGAGACAGACAGTTAATGCTCAGCATCAATGTTTATTACCAGTGGTACAAGAACAGAAGTTCTATAAGTCGAGAGACTTTTGTTTTGATCTGCACACTGCTGTATTTCTATTGTTTGTCACACGGGAAAATACTCCGTAAATGGTTGTTCATGGACCTTGTCCTTAGCTGTCACAAAAACAAAACACAATATAGGAAAAGAAACCAAACCACACAAAAACAAAACCAGAAACAAACAAACAAACAAACAAAAAAAATCAAGAAACCAAGTAGCTTTGATAAATTAGAATTGGACTTAAAAAATGTGTGTGTGTGTGTGTGTGTGTGTGTGTGTGTGTGTGTGTATGCATGCACGTATGTATGTGTGTATGTATGTATGTATTAAAGGCTCTTGTAAAACACATGAAGCAAGCATGTGATTAGAATATGATAAATTGGCATGCATGTAAGAGAATATGATCTAGTTAGAAAACAGCCTAAGTAACAAAGCAGAACCGAGATGCTCTCCCTGATGGCTAGCTACACTCGGTTCTGGATACAATACTTACATGTCAGTCTTTCCCGGAGCTCAGGAGTTGGAGCCATATCGACGGCACTTTTGCCATGACAATTGACCAAGGTGGGATCGGCACCATGACTAAGTAACAAAGAACAGACTTCTACACGGTTCTTGGAAGCAGCTTCATGCAGTGGTGTGAACTGCCACAGATCCATAGCGTTAACACAAGCTCCATGCTGAATTAGGGAAAATCTGACATTAGCCATTGTTTCCATGAGGGAAAAGCAAACTCAGAAAACGTAGTCTTCAGCTATAATTTTTGGAATTGTTTTAAACTCAGCTTAAAAAAAAACAGTTTAAGCTGAATGTTACTATTCAGTATTTTAGATTTCTCTTACCTTTAACAGCAGTTCTGTGACCTCATAGTGTCCGTATGAGCATGCATTATGAAGAGGTACAAGTCCACTGGACAAAGAGAGAAAAATTAAAACACTGAAATTTCAAACACAGCCATCTGGCTGTGCATTGCTTTAAAAAATTTCATTAAGTCCTAGTTTTTAAAGGCATTTTAAGAATTTATGGAAAGAAATCAAAGTGCAGCTTATATTCACACATTTAGCACTCATCTTGTGGTCTTTAAATAGGATCCATAAAGATAATAAGATACTATCAGGCAACACACTAATAATCAAGTTATCCATATGTAGCAAGTGCACTAGCTGGCAGGGAACGGAAACAGTGATATTTTAATCCACTTTCACCATACTCAGAGTGAATATTAAATGCCCAAGATTATTGTAACCACCCGATCAGAGTGCCCTAAGTGAAGTTAAAAGCCGCCCTTTTCTGCTGTGCGTGTCTTGATAAGGACGAGGACACTGGGCACCTGCGCTCTATGCCATCAGGACACAGCATTCACAGGAGGCACAACACATGACACACAAGACAGGCAGCATGGAAAAGAGCAGATCTGAAATGGATGGATTCTCTTTCTTGTAATTGTCAAGTAGAGTTCATTTCTGTGCTTCCTGACATGAATGTGAGCTGAATGAAAAATCTCCCTCTGGGGCGTTGCTCCTTTATGCTGTCAATCACAGAAGTCCAAGATAATCTGCTTCACCTGGGCAGGGTCAATTATTCTTGAGATCTTAAGGCAGATAACGAGCAACGTTAGCCTTTCAGATGGACCGAGAACAAATGTCCATAGATCACTGGAAACTAGAGAAAAACTGGCAAGTTTCCAATATTTATTAATTCATAACGACTCACTTTTTTGTTTCCTACTCATTCTTTTCTGTATTAATGTTTATAAAGATGATCTATATTGAATTAGCTTAAGTGAATTAAGCTAATAACTAAATTTAAAAATTGTTTACTCATTACTAGTTTATAAATGAGGTTCTCTTAATAGCCACTATACTAGATTATCACATTTCTATTTTTAAATCTTTCTAAAATGTAATTTAAGAGATGGAAATTATTATAATTTAGAAAATAATTTCAAATAGAATTGCAATAAAATTAAATCGGTGCAATAGATGATTGTGAGACGTCTATAGTAGGTATATGAAATAAGACCTGAGATCAAACCTGAGAACGTCTTAGATTACTATTACTATTTTATGTGTATGGGTGTTATGCTTACATGTATGTCTGTACTGCACGTTTCTGTACCTGGTGCCCACAAGGCCAGAAGAGGGCACTGAATTCTGGGAAATGAGAGCTGCCATGCGTGCTGCTTGGAATCAAACCCAGCCTTCTGGACTCTTGACTACTAGGGCCTTTCTCCAGCCTATGTGAACATTCTTAATGAATGGGTAATAAGACTTCAGGCTATCAAATGATGAAAACTGCACAATTATCTTGCCATGAGACCTCTAAAAAGGAACAAATAGCTGCACCTACCCTTTGTCTTTTGCGTGGACATCAGCACCATGCTGTAGAAGCAGCTGAACTATCCGAACTCTGTTGTAGCCTGCTGCCAGGTGTAATGGAGTAGACTGAAAAGACAAGGAAAACTCAGCATCAGTTCAGGTTTGTTTTTTTTTGTTTTTTTTTTTAGGTTTCTGGGGGACAAGGACAATTTTTTTTTCCTGGAGAGAGAAGTCTATCTCCAGCGTCATTGCAATGGCTTAATTCTGGCTTGTCCACATCAAACAAAACTCATGACACCTATGTAACAATGTCCAGGTATTAGGGCTTGCTTTTCTCCAAGAAGAGTTAGGGGTCTAGAAACCCTGGTTGGACATCATAAGAAGGAGCTTTGTAAAGCAAGTCTGCTTTCACCCACTCTCCTGCTTCTCTCCCTGGGTGATCCTTCCTCCTGGCCTTCTCTCAGCTGTGATGTAGCAAGAGGCCCTTGCCAGATGCTGGCCTCAAGCCATTTGGACTTTCCGGTCACAGAATTATAAACCAAGCACATTTTTCTTTATTCTTTCCTCAGCATCAGTTTATAGCACCATAGAATAGACTAAGAAACCTCTTCTGTGTCCCTTATTGGTCTTCAAGGCCTTCAGTAATCAAGACTTGAGCTGTTTTCCTCTTCCTTTCCGCATGAGCCATTCTTATTATGCATACTTAAAATCATGTCAGAGCCACCCATACTCAATAACAGGAAACATAATAATCTAACATTCAAACTTTAATGGAAAAGACTGACAAGCATCCCTGAAGAACTATGTGAAGATGCTTTAGTGAAAACCAAAAGAACAATGCACTTTATCCATTCCCTAAGGCGAAACCAGATCACTCTACTGGACGCCCTACCATACACAGCTTCTGAGTGGGGAAGCTCCCAAGACACAGCACTGCCATACATCATAAGCCACTAAGCTGTTACCTGGCAACCCTGACATTTACTATTTTGTGGTGAAGGTGATAATTTAATTGACTATGAGTAAAAAAGATTTTCCTTTTTTATAATGCCCAACTTTATGAACTATGTTCACAGTTGATTCAGTTTTTTCCATTTCCAAAAATGAACAAATCTCGAAATGAATACAATAATGTAAGAAGTCAAATGTAAGAAAGACCAACTTCCTGGTTTTCAGATTTTAAGAATTCTTAGAAAAACTATTTATAATGCCTCAGCATGGTAATATGCTGAGTTTATGAACTGCTGAAATACTTATATACCTCAGATAAATACTGCTGTTCTGTGATTGCCTGTGAGAAAAGATGGCATTAAGGACTTTGAAAGCTTCCGAGAATTGGTGGCACTGGTAAGGTGACTGGCCGACAGTGAAGGATACACCAGTGTCAGGTTGGAAAGCACAATGACAGCAGGAAGCAGAGCCATGGTGGTGACTGGGGGCCGAGAGAGGCAGTGTACAGGACGCACACATGCCCTTGAATACAGATGGCATCACGTCATCAGCCAGGACCTGGACTGATGGAATGCAAAGAGCAGGCGAGCACTGGCATGCATTCATTCTGTCGGAGCTGAGGAAGGGACCAGCTGCTCCACTCTGTCGCCAGCCTGACTTCAGAACGATGAACTGTACCTTAAACCGTGAGCTAAATTAAGTCCTTGCTCACCTCTGTTGTATCTGTCTTACCAGTGCAATGAGAAATGAAACTAAGATGGTGACTCTGCCTGTAGTTTTGTGTAAAAGATTTAAACTGACATTTCAGTATGAGTATAAAACCACAACTGCAAAGCTATAATGTAACTCATCAGAGAACTGGCTATAATACACATATACTGCTTTCATTTTCTTTAAGATGAAGACTCTGTACAGCCTATATCAAATCCTCTGGAATTTTCAAAGCATTGGTGACCAACTTCTTGAGCTCTGTCTAGAACTTTCCTGACTCCAGGAAACTCAGTGGTATACGGGTGCCAGGCAGACTTAACACTGGAGGTGGATGGGTGGAAGTGTCAAATGACTTTCTCAGGGGTCACATATACTATATAACAGATGTTTACATTACACTTCATAGCAACAGCAAAATTATAGTTATGAAATAGTAACAAAAATAATTTTATAGTTGGAGGCCACAGCATGAAAACTGTATTAAATGGCGGCAGGATTAAGGTTGAAAACCCAAAGCCACAATGTGTGTGTGTGTGTGTGTGTGTGTGTGTGTGTGCGCGCGCTCGTGAACATGCTTGCGTATATCCTTAAATGCACTTGTGTTCCACATAAGATCTATTACTTTAGTACATTAAGGACACTACTTAAGTTATTTTAAAAAAATGAAGGCTGCCTATTTTGTCATCTACTGTGTTATTTCTTCCAAAGACTCAAGCATGGTCTTTCTTACCTCCATACATTCCACAATATGAGCTATTGCTTGAATTCTTACTCTAGATTCTTTCTCTATAGTTTCAACTACAAAATGATTTTGCAAAATAAAAGTTTCATAATTTTTCAACATATACTTTGTTTTTTTTGAACATTTTGCTTCACTAAAAACAAGTTTAAAGAAATATAAAGTAACCATGCATTTGTTTTCCACTTTTTAATAATCATCTGAGACATTGTTCAACGAGTTTCTGTCATCTCTTTTGACCCCTTCAACCCTGAATATTCTCCAGCAAATTCAAGACACTGACAGTTTACCTCCACAATTCGACAGACACCTCTAACCTTACAGCATCTTTTCTTTCAGACTTCCAAGTTATTATGAAACCTAACAAAAAGGATCTTATCATCTAATGTTGATAGCAATCAGTATTTTATAGTTGTTTATGTAAAACTGGCTTGCAAGAATCAAGATTTATATAATTGGTTACTGTGTCTTGTAAATTTCTCAAATGAAAAACAGTTTTCATGCACTCTGGTTTCTGCTGCTGTTAAAACACTGTCCCATTGAAGAAGACGCCTTTTGTCTGTCTCCTTCCTGAAGTAGCTTGTGGCTACATCAGTGTTGCTCATAAACTAGAACTTTCCTCCTTCAAACAAACTTTTTCACACCATCTCTCACCTATTCCTACACAGTTTACAGAAGCCCAAGCAGTTTTTTTTCTTAAGGCTTAGTATTTGCTATCAGTTTGCAAAATACTTCTTTCAATCTATGAGTGAATACAAATATTATCTTACCTTTAAACTCTGTCTTAGAAAATCTATAAATACATGTAAACAAATACAAAGCCTAAAAACCCAACTTTTTTGACCTATAAATAAAATCCAGCCTTTAAGGTGTACCTTCAAAAAATTCACAAACATATTTCCTCAATTTTAGCTGGCCTCAAAATATCAATTTCTTTGTACCGATCATTTTCTCCAGAATAGAATCCCTTTTAAATGTGTAAATTAATATGTTCTGTCCAAAAATTCAAGCAGTACAGAAACAAAGCACAGTTGTGCTGTTCTGCCACCAAGCCCCTTCCCAGAGGCAGTCACAACGCAGCTGCTCAAAGATCCTTGGAAAGTGTGTGTCTGTGAGAGTGTGTCTGCTTTTCCTCAAGTCTGTGTTGTAACCCCAATAGGACTGGGTCATATTCTTCTGTGACTTACTGGTTTTCTTCCTTCCTCTGTTATTACACAGGAGCCTGTCTTACTCTTTGAACTGGCTGTACAGCATGTCTAGTGTGTAGATGTCCCGTAATTATTTACTCACTGCCTGTGAACGAGTGTTCAAATATTTCAGTTCTTGCTCTATTTTATTGAAGCATATCTCATTTGGATCTATTATTTGGTTAAAACAGATCAGTGTTTTTTTCTGATACAAATAAAAGATTACATCAGCCATTAAATCAAAATTCCTAGGCAAACACAACAAACAGAATCAGACCTTTATTAAATTTCTATCAACAGAGACGTTTAATCTGCTATGATGGAAAGCTCTAAGAAGCTCTTTGAGACACTGATATTTAGATGAGAATACAAACAAATTAAAAGCCAGAAAATCAATATGGGCACGCATCCCTGGAAATAAGTATCTCTCTTTGCCGAGCCCTGTCTTTTAGGTAGCATAATAATGAAGATCAGCATCTTTGAAGTTGCTTAATGCTTACAGACAACCACAAAGAATATTACAAAGCATGTGTGTATTAACAGGCTAGCACAGGAAGTATCTGGGTTTGAAACTATGATTAGCATCACAGGACAGAAGCAGCCAGGAAATAGGAAGGGCGACATTACTCTCTGCATTCCTTTCCTTCCACAGTCTAGCAGCTCGGATTCATAAAGGATCTTCAGAAATGGACAGGTATGACTAGTGGCTAGTCAGTCAGTATTTGGAGCTCATTGGTTCTACGCATGTCAGCACTGTCAGGTCTCTGCAATGAACTACAGCTACAGTGAGGCCATACCATTGCAATGAGCACTTCAGAACTGATGGTCTTCTTACTAATAGAAGCTGCCTGGAGGTACGTGACAAGGAGGAAAAATGAAACTACTCATGGAGAGCAACTTTTACTCTACTTCCTTCCCTTCAGAGGATTTTCTCCAGAATCCTCAGAAAGACGGACAGTTGCTTTCTTCTTGCTTTCTCCTCCAATTGTGTCAACTATTTACAGACCGTCATGGTGGATACTCCTTAGCTGGTCAGTATCTCTTCTTAGATACCCCAAACAGATGCTAAATCCAGATCAAACAGTTTTCAGCCAGGAACAGCTCTTTTCAAAGAATTCACTTAAGCGCAACCTGTTGGTTTCATTCCTTGAGATGGTCCCAACTACACTGAGAGATCAGCTGTCACTAAAGGCCTCTTCTAGTAAGCATCTGTGAATTCTGATGGGTTTCATGACAGGGTGACTGATAGTTTACAACCTCAGAGAGCACATTCTTCCAAAGTAACACAGACTCATCTTTAGGAAAGAATTCGAATATCTGAATTCAAAGTCATAGGACTATGCGACACTTTATTTTTTTTTTATTTTAAAAAACAAAGATAAATGTACAGATTTTAAGCATTTTTGCATAAAAGTATACGAATACATTTTTGTCAATACTTGAGTTTTTTAAAGGTTTAATAGTGTGCATTAAAATCGTACTAGTTACAATGAGCATAAAGTACATGTAAAACAAGATGTAACCTGGAATTAGTCAAAATTTTCTTGGTGTGTAAAGATTAAGCATAATGGTTTTCCATTTTCTTTTTTTTTGGCCTTTGTTATTTTCTTGAACTTCATATCATCTGTGAGTTGTTTCTGGGGTGTTCAGAGTTTTCTGGGGTTAGTATCCAATTATCAGTGACTGCATATTATGTCTGTTCTTTTGTGACTGGGTTATCTCACTTAGGATGATATTCTCTAGATGCATCCATTTTCTTAAGAATTTCATAAAGTCATTGTTTCTGCTAGCTGAGCAGTACTCCATTGTGTAAATATACCACAATGTTTGTATCTATTCATCTACTGAAGGACATCTGGGTTCTTTCCAGCTTCTGGCTATTATAAATAGGGCTGCTATGAACATTGTGGTGCATGTGTCTTTGTTGTATATTGGAGCTTCTCTGGGACATATGCCCAGAAGTGGAATAACTGGGTCTTCAGGTAGTACTATGTCCAATTTTCTGAGGAATTATGCGACACTTTATAAAACATGTATTCTACATTTCAACTACCTTAGATTCAGAGTGTGTTCTGGAAGTATGAGGCCTGTAAGTTCAAGGCCAGCCTAAGTAACTTAGCAGGACTCCCATCTCAAATTAAAGAGAGGGCTGCAGCTATGTCTCTGAGCTGAAGCACCTGCATGAGGAAGGCACTAGACTCAAACTCCAGTAATGCTGGAAAGGTAATTTTAAACGTATTTTTTAAATGAAGATATAAAAACTATTTTACATGTATGAATTATGAAGATGAAGACAAAAGAGTAAAGAAGAACAAGAATTTGCAGGGTAACTTGTGGGACAACGGAGCTCTAAATGCCAACTTAATGCTACCTTAACTTAAAACATCATTCCAAGGAGACTAATCAGCAATCAGTTTGAGTTTCTCTTTTTAACCTTAGAGCCCAGAGTCAGCCATAGAGGTCAAATATTAGAATGAAAATGTTGTTTCTAGCACCCTCATTAATGGGGGAGAGATCAGAAACGCTCAAGTCTTCTCAAGGTACAGTTCTAGTTTCTCGGTGTTAGTGAGAGACAGCTGGGAAAGGAGGCTTACCACTCTGAGGGTACACTGACACTGTGTATTAAGGAGAAAATCATCACAGCCCCGAACTCACATGACTCCCTTTCTACTCATGTTCTTAATGGATGGCTATTGTGTTAGGCTGATCTTTCCCCTTCCCATGTGGTGCTAGAAACTCAACTCTCGGTGTTACACATGCTAGACAAGTGCTGCCCCAGTGAGCTACAGACTCGGCCGTGCATTTTTGAGTAATATTTGCAATCTTAGGTATCCATACCTAAGCATTAAAGTTCTGAGAGAGAGACACACACACAGAGACAGGGAGAGACAGAGAGACAGAGAGCACGCACACATGTGCACATTCAGCAGTGAAGAGTGCTTGCTTTTCTTCCAGAACTCCAGCTCAGTTCCTAGCACATCAGATGGCTCAGAGCCTCCTCTAACTCCAGCCCCTGGGAATCCATTGCCCTCTTCTGGTCTCCAAGGTACCTCACACACATGGCAAAAGTATATACATACATAAGACTAAAAATAAATCTTACAAAAAGTTCAAAATCATTTACACTAGACAGGTAACTTGGTTTTTCAAAGACAATTTTAAATTGCAATGGTGGTTGGTGACGTGTGAGGACACGGGGACTTCTCTCATACTAGCTGTGTAGGTAGTCATTACTGGTGATCTGTGAGGACATAGCCAATTTTTTCCTTTTACACTGTCTATGCAGGTAGTTGTTGTAAGTAGATGCCAGGAAACTAGGCACTTCTTTGAGCTGCTGTGAAGGTGTGAAGACCTAGACCTCTAGCATAATGGAGACATGCTGTCACCTCAAGGTTCCTTCAGTTGTGACATCCTTGCTAGTCTGGGATCTGACATGATGAATGCAGCAGCTTAACAGTGTCAGAGGTAGAGGCCTCCAGCTATTCTCCCCACAGCCTCCCCACCCACTGCTAACAGGCACTCAACTGCCATAAGGCAGTTTATTTTCTCCAGTGGTTTTGTGGTATGCAAGAATAGTGTATTGTATTGCAATATAAAAATTAAGTCAGAGATACAAAAGGGAAATGATAGATTTAGAATTAATGTGCTTCTAAACTTTCTAGTCTGCATATTGAACTAAGCATTTTAACTGTTTGCATATGTTATATATAGTTTAGAGCCTTACTACCAATGTCATTCTTAAAACAAACACATTTTTAATTAGTTACTAAAAACACCCTTTTTAAAGGTGCAATATAGACATTTTCTATACTTTCAGAAACTTGGTGTTATAATTTCAATTTAATTGAATCATTGAAATTATGAATATTCATGCAAAACATTAGAAGGCTTTTTCAAAGCTTAAATTCTTTGAGTAAAATAGGCACAGATGTTATGCTGACTACTTGCAACCCCTTCAATTCCTGTGTTGCAGCCCACTCCTGAAGTGGCAGGAGGTAATAAGGCGCATGGCTCCCGTGAAGGAATGTATGTCCTAAAAGAGACAAGTGCAGCCTATGAGCACCCGGTAAGAGAGCCGGTGGAAGCAGACTCTCACCAGCCATCAAATACAGTGGCACCCGGACCTTGCACTTGACAGCATCTCAAACAGTGAGATATGTCTGCTCCTACTCTGCTGTCACTAATGGCAGTCAAAGATGACCACCTGCTAAGTGTGTATTCTTGAACTAAGAAACCAGCAGTTTACATTGTAACTAACCAAGCAACTGCTTTAAGAATGCCAATTCAGCCAGAAGTGGTGTCAAGCACCTTTAATCCAGCACTAGGTAAGTGGAGATAGAAGGATTCCCGTGAGTTGGGGGAAGCCTGGTCCACATAGCTAGGTCTAAGTCAGCCAGGGTTGTACAGTAAGTCCCTGTTTCTAAAATAAAGGTTAGGGGCTAGAGAGATGGCTCAGTAGTTTAGAGAGCACTGGCTCAATTAACCCAAGTTCAATTCTTTTTTTTTTTTTTTTTTTTTTGTTTTCAGGTTTATTGAAAATATGGCATCACAGATTAAACAGCTCCACGTGATGTTTTGAAATTCATCCCAGCTGTAGGCTGAGTGACCTGGAGGTTAGAGAGACTGCCGAAGTCCAGAAGCTTCAGCATTTCCTTGGTGTCAGGATCTACCTCAATGATCTCCTGATGTAGGGCCGAGACCTCAGGAATGTAGTTATCTCTCCTCTCTCTCTCCTCTTCCTGCAGCTTGATAGAGATTCCTCTCACAGGACCTCTCTGAATGCGCTTTATCAGATGCGTCACATAGCCGGCTATCTTGTTCCCAAGTTTTTTGCTGGGGATGATGGCGATTTCCTCGCACACGCGCTTGTTGGTGTGGAAGTCATTGCCCAGGCGTGTGTAGTACTTCTCGATGACCCGGGCCGCCTTCTTCACAGTCTTGGTGCGAACGCGGCCCATGTTGACGGGTCTCGATAAAAGAGCCCCAAGTTCAATTCTTAGCACCTGTATGGAAGCTCACAACCATCTGGAATTCTGGTTCCAGGGGACAGATATACATGTTGGCAAAACACCCATCCATGCACACAACATTTAAAAATATTAAAGTAAAAGCTAGTTCATCCCGAAGCCTGTAGGGGCAGGAAAATTAAAACAAGTAGCCAGCTCATCTAGCAGAACAAGCTCCAGGTTCACCAAGACCCTGTGCACACACAGCCTCAGATAAATTCAAAATTCTTAAGTTCACCTTAGCTCTTCATTGTGTTCTTATTGCTTCTCAGACACAAGTTCATCCTGGAAGAAATTTCTGCGGAAGGCTGAATGAGTGTTACTAACTGCCCATTCTGTTCAAGCCACATTTGTGCCTAGTCATAATCCTTGCAGGGTGTTTTAGACTATCTTTATCATGTAATGTTGAATAATCTGTGAAGGCAGGAGAAAAAAGCCCTTAAACTTAGATTCTGACGATCTGGAAGGCAGATGCTGAAGCAGCATGTCGGAGCACAGCTTCTAAATAAAACTGTGATAATGACTCTCACAGGCAAGTGACTTGGCACTCACTCCCCTCTCATCACACCAGGATGTGGATGTGGACGGCGCTGGAGGCTGAGTACAGGACACAAAGCTTTACCAGCTTCCTTCAACACTCCGTCCCCTTCCACTAAAAATGACGTTCTTAGTGAGAGAACTAGCATAGCTGACAGTTACTAATACCACCATGGACAAGCTACATGTGACAAAACAGGTCATTTCAGTAAAAGTAATTCTCTAAAGAAAAATTTTTAAAAAAGCATGTTCAAGGCCTTATTGTTGCAGAAATGAATACAGATAAGCATAAAGGTTTTATATACTGTATCCCAACAGAAAAATGCAAGGAAAATTGCTCTAAGGGATTTCTACAATATGGTGAGAGTACACAGCTCAGCAAGAGCTGCCCCACAGAAGTGCTTTGATTAGATTCACAATTAACCTTCAGGACTTGAATCGTTCCCTGAAGTAGACTTAATGAGTTCTGACCTTCCATGATCCCAAATGACATCTCAACCATGAGCCATAGAGCTGGAGATATGGAAAGATGGTACAACCTTTATCTACTAAGATGTGGCAAAAATGAGGATGACAACAGAGGGCAGTAAGGGCCAGAGAAGCCACCTTCATGTCCCTAAACAATGCTCACACCTTCAGACAGTGGAAGAGGGCTGACATAAACCACGCATCTTACATACCATGACCAAAAGTTAGTGAGGAAATGTTTACACTTTGGAACCCTTCCCAGAAGACTTCACCTCAGTGATGCTGTGTTTTTCTTAATCACTGCTAATTTCTTAGCTCCAGCTGACCAGCAAAGCTCAGTCTTGCATTAGTAGTTCTGGTATCTTGTTAATCACAGCTGATTCTTCAGCTCCAGCTAACCAGAACCACAGAATTTTAATTCAAAATAACAAACGGCCCTGACAGTCTTTAAACTTGCCCCTGAAATTTCACCAGCCAGGCCTCCATCATCTGCATTGCTCTCAACAACTTATCTTCCAAGATCCCACAAAACATCCCACAGAGCTCTTAACACTCAATGGCTCTTCCAGCTCAAAGTTCAAAAGTCCTTTTATACTCCTCTCCAAAACATGGTCCAGGTCTGTCACAGCAATACCCCACTACACTGGTATCAATTTGTCTTAGGGCATCTATTGCTGCAGTGAAAACACCACGACCAAAAAGCAAGTCAGGAGGAAAGGGTTTATTTGGCTCACACTTCCACATTGCAGTTCATCATTGGAAAAAAGTCAGGACAGGAACTCAAGCAGGGCTGGAACCTGGGGGGCAAGGAACTGATGGAAAGGACAGGGAGGAGTGCTGCTAACTGGCTTGCTTCCCACTGCTTGCTCAACCTGCTTTCTTACAGAACCCAGGACCACCAGCCTAGGCATAGGCCCTCCCCCCTTGAGCACTAGTTGAGAAAACACCATACAGCTGGATCCCATGGAGACATTCCTCAACTGAGGCTCCTTCCTCACTGATGACTCAAGCTAGTGCCACGGTGACACACAAACCAGCCAGTACACCACATATGTTCTACCCACTGTGAAACTACAGATTCTTAAGCAATCCAACTCAGTATTACTGGTAACAGTTAACCTCTAAATAACAAAATATATTTAGCTTTATATATATAACGTTTGGGATGTTAAAACAGAAAGTATACATGGCTCAAATCCTTTACTGTTTAAACTGAAAAAAAAATTGGGACATCAACAATATATTAAACCTTGATGTGACCATAAAACTGGTAACAGCATCTGGTCACCTAGCTTTAGGTCCTTATTTTCTCCATAACACCACCACCTCAAAAATGTACATGAAGTTGGTCTTGTTTTTGCCAAGAGGAGAAAAATACTGTAATTCAAAACAGATGAACATATCTTAAGAAGTGAGTATATCTTGGTGATATTTTTAAATCCTCAAGTCTTCCAGGTGGCTGTGAACAGGTAATTCTCAGCAGCCATCTGAAAGAAGTTATGCCTAAATATAGAAGAAAAACAAAAACAATACCAGTTTTCTTCCAGTTAGGCATTCCAGTTATCTACTACTTTGAAATGAAGCAGCCAACAGCAGTACTCGGTACCCTGTGCTCTGCAGCACAAACAAGGGCACTGGGGTGGTGATGGGATCTGGAGATGGGACAGTAACATCTGTGAGGCATGGTCAATTCCAATTGCTTCCAAACTTGTCTGAGAACTCAAGTGTTTTGCTTGGATCTCTTCTTGTGACTGTTATCATTCCCCATGGCAGCTGAATTTCAATAAAGAGAATTCCAGAAACCAGCAGCCAGGCTATACCAGAGCTTGTCTACTTGTCTAGAATAGACCCCACTTCCTCTTTATTGTATTGATCAAAGTAGTCCCCAGCTGAGATCAAAGTCAATGTGGAAAACAAAGGCCTGGGTAAGAGAGATAGATCACTGATGGGCTTCAAAGTCATAAATATGCCAAGCAATAAGTACATAAAATCCTGCTAAAATGTGTTGTGTGTGTGTGTGGGGGGGTGACTATTGATGGAGAATTCGAGATTCCACTTATAGCAGGACAAATGCATACAACCCCAAACTTAAATCAGATTTTAAAAAATGTAATTACACAAAATCTTTCTTCTGCTTTACTGAACATACTTTATGGAAATCGGTACTGACATAATGGCATTATTTTCAGCCATGTATTAATTTTTAATCTCCAAGTATATTCATTCAAAAATACATCCAAGGAGTAGAGATTTGATGTGTGTGGTTACAGGGTGTGCTCAAACTGTCCCATGTAATTGGTCCACACTTAACCCTTTTGAAAGTCTTGTGTATTGAATATAACATTTATGAAAAATAAATGGGAAATTCCAGTCACACTGTGGAAATGGAGGATCCAAAGACATAAACCAGTCTCTTCAAGTCTTATAGTCTATTCCCTCTTTCAAGTTTATCATACGCTTTCTTCCTGGTGTTTTCAAGGCATAATATTAAATTCTACATTGGGAGCTCAGTGGTTAAGAGCACCAGGTACTCTTCCAGAGGACCTAGATTCAATTCCCAGCACCCACACTGTAGCTTACAACTTCCTGTGGTTCCAGTTACAAGGGATCTGACACCCTCACACAGATATACATGCAGGCAAAACATCAATGCACATAAAACAAAAATAAAAATTTTTAAATTCTAAATTGTTTCGCATTGATCTACATATAAAATTATTTTTCAAAGGGTTATTTCATTTTTATCTGTGTGCATGTTAGTCTGTATGAGCATATGTAAGTAACATCTATGTGGTATTTGTGGAGACCAGAAGAGGGCATTAGATTCCCTAGAATTCAAGTTATGGGTGCTTGTGAGTTGCCATGTAGGTGTTGGGAACTAAACCCAGGTGGTGTGTGTGTGTGTGTGTGTGTGTGTGTGTGTGTGTGTGTGTGTGTGTGTGTTGGGGGGAGGGGAGGAAGGGCATTAGATCCTTTAGAGCTGCAGGTATGGGCAGTGAGCAACTCAGTGTGGGTGCTAGAAAGCACTCTGGTCCTCTGTATGAAAGTATATGTTCAAGCTGGAGAGATGGCTCAGCGGATAAGAGCACCAGCTGATCTTCAGAGGTCCTGAGTTCAACTACATAGTGGGCTCACAACCATCTGTAATGAGACACACTAGAAGAGGGCAGTGACAGTGAGGCCTTGTCTTTCTTTGCTGTGGCAGCTGGCCTGCTGTGCGCTCATGCTGTCCCCTTGCTCTTTCCATCCACAATGCAATCCTCCATGCTCAGCTCGGCGGAATACTTAACGTTTCTTTCTTTCTTTTCAGGATAGGATTTTATTATGTAAACCAGGCTGGCCCTGCAAATTTTTGATCCTCCTGCCTCAGCTTCCCCAAGTTGCTGGGAATACAGGTATATACTACTGTATAACTTTAAATTTCTGGTGATTTTGCCTTTTGATAGAAATGAATGCAAAATACAACAAGATAGAGCAGGCAGAGTCTTACTGATGGATCACGATTTTCAGGACATCTGTGGGAAATCAAAATATTAACCACTTACACATTACCTAACTAAACCATCAAGTCACAGTGATCAATGCAAACCAATGAAAGCGTTCGTTCATATACAACCCCACATACAACAGTAAGAAGAATAGCAATCTTACCCCTACACATCTCTAAGCAAGTTTTCCACCCAATAATCACTGTATAAGAAACACTTCTTTCTAAAACTATCCATGAATTTACATTTCTATGGTCTTTGAAATTTATGAACCAAGAACTATAGTAAAACTATGGATGAAACTCAGTTCAGCATTAGTATTTTGGGGGTTGGGGGAAAAGCCTCAAAAAGTAGGATTTGATTTGATTGTATAACCTGTTCTATAAAAACAGAGAAATAAAATGTTAAATATTTCACTAACACTGCAATGCAACATTTATTTATTTATAACATTTATGTATGCAAACATACATTTATTCTTTTATAATGTAAAACCAGCTTCCCTAACTCTAGTAAACACTTGACAAAGTCCTAAAAAATATGTATCAAATATTTGAGAAACTTGTAATTTTGCAGCTTGGATTAGCTCAAGTGCTTTCTTGATACCTACACCAAGAAAACAAACACTGTCATAACCAGAGGGTTGAACACAAATCTCCACTAGCACCGAGAATAGCGACTGTGGCTTTACACAATTGGTGCAGTTAAAAAGAATCACTCCACGTACAAAATACCAACATTAATGCACACAATTTTGTGTTCTGCATGCAGATGACAACTGTGAATGATTCCTTATGCACTGCAATAAGCCCAATAAATGCCTCTTTAATTTTCTTTTGTTACTTGATTTAATTTGAAAGAAAAACCCATGGTAATGTATAGGTGTATATTTAGAATACCATTGTATTATTTCAGCAGAAATCCTTCAGCGTGGTTTCTCAGGTCTGTTACTACAGAGGTCTTCCACACGAAAATAAGATCACTCTTTCTCACATTACAATTATCCAGAAATGAACTCAGAACATAAAGTTAGAATAATAGAAAAGATACAATCTCTCATTCACATACTACAGATTTAATTTTCTAAATAGTAAGAGACTAGTAGAGATGATTTTCTCACTTGCAGAATAAAATCATTATTTGTCAGTGAACCAGACTAAGCTGCTACTAGATGCTTGAGTCTGTGCAAAATACAAACACCAAATAGAACAGCAGAAGATAGACATGTAAGCATAAATGCAGTGTAATGAAATCTATGGCAAAGGCCATGTGGTTGATGCAGAAAAAGAGCCATGGAATTTGGTAAGGACATTGGTTCCAGCTATAAGGAGGGTATCTCCTTAGGAGAGAAGAATGGGGCTGTCCAGCATAAGGGTGAGAACTGGGGATGGAGCAAGGATGGTATTTCATCTCCTGCCACAGTAACCGCCCATCATCTTCCCAGCACTAAAGTGGTTAGAGAACCTGAGGAAGCTGGGCTCTTGATACTTCTACAACCAACAGCCGCACTTTACTGCAGATGAGATGGCCTCTTACCACAGTGACAGAAGAGACTCTACTGACTGAGATGATCCAAATAAAACATGGAGCTCAAACATTCATGGGGGTTAAAGTCCCTTCAGCAACTCCAAAACCCCAGAAAAACAAAACAAAACAAAAAAAAAAACCCAAAAAAACAAAACAAAACAAAACAAAACCCCAAAAAACGAGCAGCTACCCTTTAAAATCACTTCCCCAGAGTGAGGAAGAGTCCTCTTGTGAATTTGCTAGCTTAGCACAGTAAAGGATGTTTTGGGCTCTTCCAGTTTACTAGGTAAGTCACTGTAAAACTTTGCAGTCAATGACCACAGTCTAAAACACATTCCATTTCCTTGTACATCAGCACAAATACCGCAGACAATGAGGCTGCTAGCTGCACATTTTATACATTACCTTACAGCTATGACATATATCTTATGCAGAGTATTTCTCTCTTCATCTATTTTCTTACCATATGGCACAATTAAGTTTTTTTTTTTTTTTTTTAAAAAGCAGAACTGTTACAGAAATCTAAAAAAATCATTAACCATTTTTCATCTTTAATAAACAAAGTGCTGATACCTAGCTGATAAATCTACCAAATAAATTAAGAATGTGTGTGTCCTAACAAAGACACAGATTTCCATCATGGTACACAGAAAGCATGCTGTTGATTTTCCTCACTGAAAACAGTGTATGCAGCTCATGTAACAAACAACTTTCAGCGTCTGACAGTTAGAGGGACGCTTCCTCAGGACCCGTGCTTCCCTGGCTCCATGAGTCTGTCACAACCAGGAAGAGAGAGGGCATTTCATCTCACAGTGCAAAGATGCAATTATCAACATGTACTCAGGCCATACTGAACAAAATTTCATGGTAAAGCAGGAGGAACTTACTGGAAGGTGACAATTTAAATAACGTACCTTTCGCCCGTCACTTGCATGGCAATTCACATTTAGAGGAGTCAGTAAAGCCATTAGTTTTTCTTCATTACCACTCCTATAAAAAGGCAGCACATTAATTTCTGTAAAATCATAGAGCTTCTTAGGAGCATTTATAGCTGTTTTATAATGGAAAAACAACAAGGATTTTGCTTTAATTTTGAAATATGGATCACAATGCATGTCTACAACATTTAACTCAGTAACACAATTCCTGTTAATTGTGTGGTAGTACGGTATCATGAGTAATGCAGCTTTTAAATACAGATATTATCTATACAGTCACTTTAATTACAAACAAGCCTTATTCAGAAAAAATGATCTAAAATATTGGAGTCTAAAAATACAAATTCGATATAGAGGTAATCAATTACACCATAAATGCCATTACTACCACTGCCACCACCAACAAAACAGCTGAGAATTTTAACGTTCACTTTATGTCTCTCCTTCAAGCTTGGCTAGGAAAAGAAAACCTTCAAAGCAAAATACAGATACAGGCATATAAACACTCGGAGAATAAGAATCTTTGGAAAGGTTTGCAGGTAGTACCTCAAGATACGTTACAAACAAAATAAGCCTTAAAATGCTCAGTATAGTAAAGGATTCTGTCATTATGTCCACTAACAACATAAAATAAAGTACACAAAGACTTAAAAGATCTTGTCCACACTATCTCTTAAAGCCCAAGCAAGAGAAGAACACATTCTAAATCTTTACACTCCTCTACCTGCCCCCCCCACACCCGTTTCTCCCTTAAATACATTATACTTACTTAAAATGAATGGAGTCACTTACCTAGCAGCTTCTAGGAGTTCGTCCTTTTTGTATTCACCTAGATGATTGCAAAATATCATGCTGTTAGCATTTGGCAGGAGACAGATTAAGAAATGCAGTAGGCAGCAAATAGAGAATTAAATAGAAAAGAACAGAAAAGAGAGTCCACACCCCGCTGGGTGATGGAGCCGTGACGTTAGCCAGCTTGTGAAGGCAGCATCACCAGTGCCTTGGAGACGGGCAGCAAATTGACGCAGCTTCTTGTCCAATCCTCAGATGAAATAGCTTTCTTCAGACAACCAATGAATGCTAAACCTCGGGTCCAGGAACACATTCCCTCTGATAACAGCACGCCAGCTCAAGACAATGTCCCTTCCCCCGATTTGTATTCAGGCTGTCACAGTATACTTGTGAAGCATACTACATTCTGAGACAAAAGCAAAATAACGTGGCTCCTAAACGGTACAAATTACTAGCCTTCAAAAAAAAAACCCGTTTTATTTGTAATGCCATGGAGGAAAGTTTTTTTTTTTTTAATTAATTACCATCACTGAGCTTTATAGCAGGGGGAAAACCGGTAAATATTGTAACCATGAATCCTTTTTTGCCTTGATAGGGAAGGTCTGTAGACTAGAAGTACGTACCAAATGCTAGGCGCCTCTTGGAGGCAGTGCTCCAAAACCAAAACAGAGGGCACATTCTTAACTGGCAACAATAACCTAACCTGCGTTAACCTTTATGCTTGGTATACTAAATTTTACCAACAGTAAATCTTATTAAGTAGGTTCTCCCGAAATAAGCCGGCAACTAATTGTTATGGCATGGGTAATTTTACTCTTTTTCACAACAGATGAGAGTAAAATCAGAACTTACAAGTCTCCCATAGCAGATTTCTTAGAGCACTCAAGTTTCTTTTGCTAGCTCAAATGAAGAATGAGGAACCTTAATAATAACAACACTGTGTTTGTTCCTTCAATAAATAAAAAGAACAGCCAAGACTGTGACTCAGCTTTAATGCAGTAACTCTGCTAGTAGTATCATTAAAGGAGTAATTATACAAATTGTCTTAATATGTCCTTCTGTTAAAAAATAGAAGGTATATATTAGAAAAAGACTTTAGATTAAATAAAAGTTATGCCATAACTATAAATTATTTTAAAATACTTTAAAATTTGCATTTATACCTTTCTTTACATATTCTTTGTATTTTGATGTAAAAATTGAGCTATTGCAGTACAAACACTACAAAGATACCAAGGACCACTGAGCAGCTGTTTAAATCCTATAATCTGCTATTAATAAATATTATATTATTTGTCTCTGGAATTGGAACTAGGCTAAAATCTAGAAACTATAAGTGTATATTTTCAAATGGAGAAGTTATTAAGGGAATCTTATACCAATAAAGTCAGTTCTATGCACCCACAATCACACAGTGACTGAACAATTTCAGAATCACAGAATTAGTCTTTCCAATTTTCTATAAACTGTAGTTCAAATAGTTTAATCATTAACTACACAAAAGTAAAATTTTATCTTCAGGCCAAAAAGGATTAAGAGTTAAGAACTTACCTTTATTAAACACTTTTTAAACAGCAGTATGGAAGTTAAATCGACTATGAATGGGATGTTATATAGTCAAATTTAAAACTTAAAAAGCCTGAATAATTACAATCTAAGAAATGCAAATTATGGAATACATCTAAAAAAAGCCACCAAGCATTCAAAAGTATATATGCCATGTTCAAAGACAACACTGCCATCTAACTTCAAGAAAGATTATCCTATTAAAGCAGAAAAAGAGAAGTAAGCAACTGATTACAGTAGATTTCAGAGAAATCCTATGAAATACTATTATGGGCTTATTGGCTAGTCTAAATGGGATTACTAACAGGCTAACTGTGGGCTAAGGAACTCTGGGAGAGAGAAACTAAAGCAGCTTTTAAAGAAGTTTTCAAGAAGGAAACAAGAAGCTTTCAGGTAAAGAATGTGAAAGAAGGAAAGGCCTGAGGGAAGAAAGGAAGTGCTGGCTCTTTCTGAACAATCCAATGACACCCGCAGGACAGTGAGGCAGACTACATGCAAGGACTAAGTTTGAATGTGCTGAGCAAATGGTGGATGTTTTAAAGGAGGGGTGCGAAATCACTGTGTTTAAGTATCTTTCAGTTTACTGACTACATCAATATTCCCATCCAATACTTCATTCCGGTAGCTTTTATTGGGAGGCAAGGCACCCAGGGCATAGGGCAGGCTCTGACAGTTGGCATTTTGCATTGTGTGCACATGCACTGTGAACTCCAAGTACCTACTCCTGACATCCAAGTCATGATGAAATATAATTCCAATAAGCTAAGTTACAAAGCTACAAAGGACTCAGGCTTCTCAAAGTTCCAATCAGTCTACCTGTACAAAGTCCTAATCATGCACAGCATGCTATTTTCACCAAAACGCATCTTTGCAAAAATATTACTTCTGCATAGCCTGATAATAAGGCAATGCTTCAAAAGAAATATGTTAAGTACGCATTACAAATGTCTCTACTCTTCCTGTTAGAGATCCAGGGCTTTAATCAGCTTTTCTGCAATACATTCCAGCATCCACTATCTGGTGCCCAAGGACCACAATCAGTCAACAGCTGAAGCCATTTCTCACACTCTGCCTTGCAGGAACTGGTACACAATGAATTTAGAATCCTTTGTACACCGACAGCAAAGCCGAGCTGCTTACTAGCAGCCACACCGTCGGTATCGCTTTAGCTGTGAGTCCATGGTGTTCTCTGGAACACTGGTGTTCTTTAACACACAGCTGAAGAGTAGTAAGAGGTGAGCTGGGAAGCAAACAAAGAGCAGGCTGGAGTGAAGAGTCTTATGGTAGAGTGGGGTGAAAACAAATAGGAACAATGTTTTGTTTTGAATAGTCATTATTACCAAATATTGATACATGTAAAAAAGATGTATGCCCACACAGATACACAAATTAATGTTTTAAAAATGATGTTAGGATGAAGGTTAAAAATAAAACTCCCCTTCTCTGAGGTAGTCAGAAATAAGCTCCCTTTCTCTTAGGATAAAGGAAAATTTTTCTTTTGAAGAACCTTACATATAGAAGTCATGATTTACCCCAGTATCGACACTATGAGGGGTCTTTACTTTCAGCAACTTGCAGGATCAAAGCAGACTGCTTTGTATAAATGAGCTATTTTGTTTTTCAGAGATGGAATAATATGGAAAGTTTATGAACATGGAAATCACAGATGTTTAAAGTAATAAGAGACTGAAAAGGGAATTTGACCTGTTTTTACACCACACTGTGTGTGCCCAGCAGTGACTGCTCGCATTATGCATGAAGTATAAGAAATGTAACTGAAAAGTTAGCTGTCTCCACTTCACCCATCTTATAGTTCCAGAGCAGATCTAACAAGTCATTTTCCCCTAGTCATATGGTCTTACTGGCCAGCCTGGCTTGCTCCTTGCTATGCAGCCTAGGCTGGGCCTGAACTCAGCAATCCCTTTGCCTCAGTCTTCCAAGTGCTGGGATTACACAGGCATGCCCAGTGGTCGTCATACTCATTAATGAACTGGTGCTGAAGCAGTCAAATGAGTGTCTAGTTTCACTAGTATCCAACCATCAGGCTCCGTAACTAGGCTAATGTCTAGACAAAGAATCACCAAACTTGAGCCTTGGAAGACAAGATATATGTACGCTAAAGGAAAGAAACTAAATTGTGAGGTATAAGAACATTTTATAAAGCAAAGAATTAGTAGCTTTAAATAATATAATCAACCAAGAATTTCCCATCAGAACTACTCTGAAGCACTGAGCTTCTTATAAACATGGACCACTAGACCACAGGAAGAGGAATGAAGGAAGTTCTTCTGGGTCTATTTAAGTGATTGATGCATTTCACGTCTCCATAGCATGCTTTAATTCCTGGACTTATTAGGTGTTTTGAGGAAGAGCTTTGTAAGGACTTCAGTCAAGAGCCTCTATTACCAAGGTGATGCAGCAACTTTCACATTGCTGAGTGTGTGGCAGGACCAGGAACGGACAATTCTGATACTCCTGGGGAGTGCTGAACAGTACCATGAACTGATAAGACAATACAGAAATCTTTCAACTGAGGTGCCAGCATCAACAAGAAATGGACTTTTTAAGCCAAACCCACAGCCTATCTGGGGGAAGAAATATTAGTTTAGGTGACGTATTTCATTGTGGTTTGGTTTGAAGACTCAGAACTCCTTACATGGTTGTGGAGAGAACTTAGCTGCATGACCAGGAAAGAATCTACTCTCAAACCAAGAAAGCTAGATTCTCCTGCACAGCAACCTTCCAATGCTACTCTACTGCATAGAAACAAGGGTCCGAGAGATAATTAGCCTACTGTTCTCATTCTAATATCTTTCACAAATTTTTCCAAGACAAGGCATAATGTACAAAGTTCTTTGAGTTTTGAATGCCTTGTTCCTACCCTTGAATCCCATCAAATCTTTCCATCTGCTCTGACGTGGCTTCAAAGTCCAGCAGTTAAATCTAAAGTTACAAACAAATGAAACATGCCACAATTCTCCAAAACAAAAATATTTTGAGGTTGTGAAGAGTATTATTCTGGTGGAGATCCTTCATTCAATCAATCATCTCCTAAAAGCTTAAGAAGCTAACATTAGCAAACCAATAACTAGCTAAAGCTAGCATTCACTAGCTTACATTAGTCAGCATTAAACACAAATTACACTTAATATAACCCAGCTAGGCTAACCAATATAGTAACCAATACACTCAAGTGGTCACTTACATTTAAATAAGTTAAAATTATACAAAGTAAACCCTTTTGTTGCTCAGTCACACCACCTTCCTTCAGCAGTGGGCAGGTGCAGGTATCACATGCCTATCACACAATGTAGATAACACACAAGAGCTGAAAAGGACAATTGTAACTGATCATTGAGAAGTACCCCTCCCACCTTTAGCCCACATTCTTCTCTTAGAATTCTTGCAACAAAAACTCTTAAGTTTTTCTTTCTCTTTGTTGACTATCAAACAACTGCCTCATCACCAAAAAATACTGGGGACCACTGAGCTGGAACCAATCCTTCAGACACTCAAGAGGACAACTATATAAAAATTGGAACTATGAATGTGAACACACGCAGATAAAAAGGGAGACTGTATTGTGAGACACATATTCTCTGAAGTTGGAAACTAATGGTCAGAGATGTGTTTCTCTAGTAAGCTGTTAGCCAGTGAGCCATCTACAAAGTTCAGAGTAATTAAAAAAAAAAAAAAAAAGACCTTTTAGAACACAATGCAGAGGAAAACCCCTTAGATACATTAAAGAGTTCTGAACAGGGCATAGTGCAAGGCTTCATAGGACCTGAGAGCTCAGAATGCCCACTATTTACAAGTCATCAAATACCAATCCAATGGCAAGTAAAGGACTCTGCAATTAAATTTAAAAAAAATTATAATGTTTGCTCTGAAAAAAAAAAAAGGAAGTTGTTTAGAAAAGTAAACTGCACCATTTGATCCACTTAACAATAGTTTTGTGCTATACTGATGATCCTTTATTCTTTCTTTCCTTTCTCCTTTCATTCTTTCCTTTCCCTCCCTGGAGCTCAGTATTTTGACACAGGCTGGTCCTGAATTTGTGCAGATGATCCCCAGTCTGACCCCCAAAATGGGTTTGCAGGTGTACCCCAGCAGGTGGGGATATAGTGCCTTTTTGGTGGGGTCCTTTTGTTTATTGGGAACAGTGTCTCACTATGGAGCCCTAGCTGACCTGGAACTCACTTTATAGAACAGGATAGTCTTGAAGTAACAAGATCCACTTGCTTCTGCTTCCCAGGTGCTGGGATTAAAGGCCTGTGCCACTATGCTGTGTATTTATGCTTTTTCTAAGACCTAATAATAACACTCCCTTAATTTCAAAGTCTGAAATGAGTGCACATAATTACCAAGTTTCACTGAAAACTATGAATGCTCTAGAGAATGTTTTCAGACTACAAGGGATGCTCTGTAATATGTTACAAGTATCTTTTCATATAATGTATTGATGTGTATTTTACATAGTTACATTCATATTTTTTTCAGAGTGAGGAGACCTTACTATGTAGCCACAACAATCCAACCTGCTTCTGTCTCCTGAATGCTGAGATTTAAAAGTGTGTACCACTATTTACTGGTACATTCACACTTGCAAAACAGTTAAAGTTTTTGAGAGAGGGAGAGAGGGAGAGAGGGAGAGAGAGAGAGAGAGAGAGAGAGAGAGAGAGAGAGAAAGAGAGAGAGAGAGAGAGAGAAAGAAAGAGAGAGAATATGCATGCAGGCATGTTCATGCATGTATAAAAATGTACTGGTGGAAGCCAGAAAGGGGTGTTGAGATTTTCTGGTTCTAGAGTTACAGGCAGCTCCTAGTCTCCAGCTTGGATACTGGGAATCTAACGCTAGTCCTTTTGCAAGTGCAGCAAATATTCTTAAACACTTGAGTCATCTCTAAGATACTACTAAAAACAGAATATTTTTACCGCACCCCAGAATTTCTCAGGCTTTTGTGAAGCCTCATTTCATGCCAACACAACTGTCTAATTTCTGTCCGTAAAGTTTGTTTGCTTGATATTTCTCCTTTTTATTCCCCCACTGCTGGGGACTGAGCCCAGTGACTTTCACGTTAGAAGACTGACCCTGACCCTGACCCTGACCCAGCCCCACCATGTCCTGACACTTCTAGTTCATACAAAGTCATCTAAATCTTATCACAAGAAGCAAGAGTCTAACAATACCCAAATAGGCACATCAGAAAACTCTGGGGCCTCTGCAGGCTGATGCATTCAAAGGGCAACACATCCTAACAAAGGAAAGGACTAGAGGGAAGCAATTTTCTTTTCAAAGATAACAATATGGTTCCTATAAATCACAACGTGCTGAATTCCTATAGTTTCACAGCTCTGAAATAGCAGATACTACACATCAGTTTCTTATATAAAGAGATCAATTTTGCCTACAGGTTTAATCTAAAAACATTTTTGAAATAAGCATTGTAATATAGCTCACAAAACAATATGAAAATTAAGAGACAGTGTTGAGTATCTTGATATTTCTAATTCTTTGGTGGATGTACTTTTCTCTCATAAATGTGTCCACTATGTTTATGTAAAATTACTTACGTAAGTAATTTAACATTGTCCCTTTTGACTTTCCCGATTTAATGCAGTTACTTCAAGCCATAGATTCACACCTGAAGACTTGGAGAAGGAACTGTCTTTCTGGGTCTGGACTACTGAGACATGGTTTCTCCATGTAGCCTTGGCTCTCCTGGAACTTGCTGTGTAGATCATACTGACCTTGAATTCACAGAGATTCACCTGCTTCTGCCTCTCAAGTGCTAAGACTAAAGGTGTGTGCTGCCACCACTACCTGGCTCAATATGACCTTTTCTAATGCCATCCATTTATCTGCAAAATTCATGATTTCATTTTTCTTTGCTGTTAAATGGTCTTGCAAGTGTATACATACTGGATTTCCACCATCCATTCAGTCGAAGGGCATGTAAGGCTGTTTCCATTCCTAGTTACTGAGGTTGGAGAAGCAATGAACACAGCTAAGTATGGAGCAGGATGTTGAATCCTGTGGGTGTATGCAGAGGAGTGGTAAACATGGGTCACACAGATTGGTTTTTCTTGTTTTGAGGATTCCCTGTGCTGATTTCAAGAGTGGCTACAGCAGTCCTCAATCATACCAACAGTGAATGCTGGGTCTCTTTGACCCACATCCTCTCCAGCATTCGTATGTTATTCTGTAGATCTTTGCCATTCTGACAACTGTAAGATGAAAGAAACTTCAAAGTCAGTATTTCCTAATTGCTAAAAATGCTGAACATTTTTATATACTTTGTAGCTAGTTTTATTCTTTTGTGAACTCACTGGTCAGATCCTAAGTCCATTTTTTAAAATGGGTTGTTTGGTTTTCCGATGCTTTATTTTTTTTAATTATTTATATACTACGGCTATTAAGCCCCTGTCACGTATACAGTTGGCAAAGACTCCCTCACATTCTGTGGCATTCCTCTTCAACTAGAGGGTTGATTTTTGTTGTTGTTGTTTTGCTTTGGTTTGGCTTTTTGCTGTGTAGAAGCTTTTTAGTTTTACAAAATTCCCCTTGTCAATTGCTGGCCTTAATTCTTGGAAAAACTGAGTTTTAGTAGAAAGTCCTTCCCTATATCCATATCATGTCCAGTTTCCTAATTTTTTTTTCTTTTAAACAGTGACAAATTATACAGCCAGATAATATTCATAAGGTACAATATTCTGGTTCATCCTGTACCATTTCAAAGTGTTTGTCTCTAGCCCAAATAAATTTAGACACAAAATTTGAATTGGATATATATAGAAAACTAATGTGACAAAGATAGAAAACTATTTCAAATAAATTTACATTTTAAACAGCCATACATTTTAGAGAATGCACTAAGCCAGAGGCTGAAGGTGATTCTCACACAATCTCTCATTCCGTTCGCAATAGATATTATCCATTCATTTGAGTAAATGTAACTCAATTGATAGAAGCAGTCATTTGTATAATGGCTTCTGCATAGAATTATCTAAGAATGGTGACAAAGTCTACCTACCTAAGAGCTCTGTAATTGGTATAAAATCCCAGCAGGCTATTTTGGGATCCTTGGTAGCCTCATGTTTTATCATCTTGATGACTTTAATAGATTTAAGTAAAAAAATTTTTTTTGAAAGAGTGAAAAATTTAAACTCAAGATCAAATTATTTCCTTGGCATCTTTAGTGTATCTCCCTGCTTTGTAGAAATCTATAGTTTCTGATGATGGAGACTAAACCGAGAGACCATGAGATTTTACAGAAAATGACTGTGGAGACAAGTCTATCCGAGGGCAGATGATGGAACCAACTAACTCAGAAGTTCTTTCAGGACAGGCATACAACTTATCATCCCAACTGGCCACCAGAGGAAAGGGAAGGATGGTGTGTGTGTGTGTGTGTGTGTGTGTGTGTGTGTGTGTTTTAAAATCTTACAACTTAGTTGCAAAACAAAGTCTTTTTTTTTTTCCTTTAAAAATAATAGCAGAAAAAAGAAGAAGAAATAAAGCACTCTTGGGGGGGAAAGATTTTAAAACTGCATATGTAGTGTTAAGAATACTCCATGGCACTAAAGTTCTTGTGACTATATTCCAAGAATTCAGCTTTTTGTTGAAGCAAGTAGAATTCCATACTCCATGAAAAATAAAGTTCCCAGAATCCACATGCCTTTTCTTATAATATGGTATTAAGGGAAGAGACTGAAGAATAGAGCAGACTTGCTTTTGTTAGTCCATGGAAACAGCCTAGCGGGCAGCACAATCAGGGTGTCTCCATCCTTGGACTGCACCAACCCAATCCCCCACATGCTGAACTGAAGAAAGACAGTTGTTTTGCATCTATCCAACAAACCCCACAAACAAAATCAACAAAACATTCAACAGCTAAATGCTGAAGGAAAAATGTGCATCATGAGAAGTAACTCATAGTGTCCGACCACCAAATACCACTGAGGCTGTATCAGATGTTGAACAAATCAGGCTGATTATTGCAGTGAGAAAAAACATGGCCTGTGAGGAAGCAGTCCTATACCTGGTGTGAAAGAGTCAGTCTGAGTACTTGGATGTTGGCTGGGGAGTTGAGGACAGAGTGTAAGGTTTGTTCTAAATTGGCTGTAATTATAAAAGAGACATGCCAATGAACAGGTACAAAACACAGCTGTCATACACATAAACTGGCTGAGGAAGGTATGGGGAATATTGTGAACTACATAGAGACTCTGCTCACTTCTATGTTAGCAATGGTGTTCTCTTATTTTCTTGTTTTAGTCATTTTATAATTTTTTCCCATATGGCCCAACTTGAAGCTGATGCTACATGAAACTGTTTAGGTCTGAAAGGAGAAAAATATAACCTGCCTATATCAATACCTATGGTACATATATACCCATTAGTGTATGTGGACATCCCACCACCACCACACACAAACATCTAATGAATGAAAATTGAAATTTAAAACCTTATTTCTCAAAGATTATTTTTGCCAATTGGTTGGACACAACTGGATGGCCAGTTTAGTTGTATCACTGCTAATTCTAGCACACTGCTGAACAATAGCCCCCATGGGAAAGCCAGTCTAAGAATCTTTGGTGACTTTCTCTGGTCCATGGGAAGGACATTCATTACGGTGGTGGATAAATGTGAGTTTAGAAAGCTTCCAAAGAGCCTCACTAACCTCGTCTGAGTAAGGGTCTCAGAACATTACCATCCTCACCTCTATATTTCCTGAGCAAAACTTTCTATGTCAAGAGTACCTAACATGCCTGTGGCACATTTGCACCTGTTCGTGTGAGTGGGCACACCCTCAGACTTAAACTTATGATAACAATAAATTTTAAAAGATGCTATCTAAAAAAACATGGAACATTTTCTTACCTATACCCTGGATACTGATTTTTGCTATGTGGGTATAGCCAATTTTTGGTAAGGTATTTTGTAAATCCTTTAAAAATTTCTTTTACTTTTCATTATGTACAATATCATTGTCCTTATAAATCTTAATATTTTTATTTTTAATATATTTAAGTTTTTCTACTTTACATTTTTAAACCAAATTTTCAAAAAACATCCTTATTTTCATATTTGTTTAAGTAATAGAGTAGTTTTAAGTTTTTTTCTAAAAAAAATATCATAAAGATCTGAAGCAAAAAAAAAAAAAAATTGAGACTAATCCTTCACTCCTTCAGAAACCGTATAAACTTAACAACATTATTTCCCTCGTTCCAGAGGAAAGTCCCATTAAATGTACATGGATACGACTTATTCAGGAGGCTTCTTGGCTCCAAAACTTGTTCATTCAAGTTATATACAGCACTACTATTTGATTCCCTGACACTTATAGTGCCCGAGGGTGGCAGTGACGTGGGTGCCATGGTTAAACAACTACAAGAGAATACAACAGGATCCAGAACTTTCTATGAAACTATAGGCTGAGCTGTAAATGACTTCAAGGATCCAGACAATTGTATAGACAGCCTTATGACCAGCAAGCGGCACCAGACATATCCAAGATGGTGGCACTCAAGAGGTTTGCATGTCTCTTCCACTTTTATCTGGACTTCTTCCCTCTATCACTTTTCTTTTGTAAGAATTATAGGTAAGAAGTTATTAGGTTCTAAAATAAAAAGAGGACTGACTAATTTTGCACGCAGGTGCACAAAGACACTGTTCTGTTGATGCCTACATCTGCCTGTTATTGCCCCTGGCATTCTAATAACTTCTTTTTTAAAAAGTCATTTTTGGTCTTGTCAGAAGCAATGTATCATTCACTCTCAGTGCAATGGAGGATAGTAGAATAATAGAAAAACAACATTTGAAAAGATTGAACATCAACAGAGAAAAAGATTCCTTTTCATTTACCTGGGGCCCATTTCCAAACATTGAAGCCAAATACATGTAACTAGAATTGTAAAGAGCAATAAATTTTTCCTCACAAATAGGAAAAAGAAAGAAATCTCAAGGGAAAGAAGATAAACCTAAAAACTGGTAGCCAGAATGCCCCTTCTCACTAAGAAGAAGGGCAGTGTGCTTGGCTAGGAGGGTGATCCCCCTAGCTACAGATCCACAGACAGTCTTTCCACTGTATAAGCTCCTCTTATCTGGGCTGATTTTCTATCCAATTAAGCTTGTAAGTACTACTTCCTTTAAAAGACATTTCCATATATAAAATGATACCGTCACTTCAGATAATTACACATTTTCTTCATTCTCTCAAAGGGAATGAATTAAAGTACATCATTCCCTGTATTTCTCTCCATTCCCTGTCAGCCCAACAATTCTGAAAACTTTCAATGTCCACAGTTTCAAAAGATGTGCAGGTTCCAATGCTGTCAGAGAGTTATGATTAAATGTATAAAACCAAGACACTCCTGAACTTGTAAGTAGGCTTGGTCCATTCCTCAACAAAGTACTGCTTAGCACATACTGTAGTCATACCCACAAAGCTGAGATGGCTAATTTGGTCACAAAGCTTCCCAAGAACTAGTTAGTATAGCTAGTATGCAAGCAGGTAAGGCTTCCTTCAGGAACATAAGAGTCTACTGAGGTCTCGTAGAAAACATAAGGCAAAAGTGGTCAGATAGCACTTGCTTCCACACAAAGTCAAGGAACTAAATGCCCAGTACTTACTTTCAAAACAAGATAAAAGATCAAGAATTAATAACTGTGACAACGCTCATAAAATGTTCTGGCCTAAAATGACAAGAGAAGTTTAAATTTCATTCATATTTGAAAAGAAACACCTAATCTTGAGACAATAATACAAAAGACCACTGTGGTTGGAAGGTAAATGTAACGCGGAGGGAGGAGGCTGCATTTTGCAGACACAGCAATGTAAGTAAGAAGGCTGGAGCACAAAACAGAGAAACCAGGACAAACACCCACTGCTGAGTATCCCTCAGCTAAACAGCAACCTCTCTCTCTTTTACCTAGTGATGCTTGAGAACTTTCCAATGGAAATAACAGACCCACCGATTTGTCCAATCTGTCTATGAGCTTCCTATGTTCTCTACATGAATGTGTTTGTCTTTAACCCTTCAGTGTCCATACCCTGAACTGTCTTGGTATCTTCTCAGGTACAATCCTGCTTACACACAAGACTCTCTTATTGCTGATGACACACTGAAGTGTAACTGTGACTATGTGACATACAGATAGCTTGTCTGCATTTAGGACCTGGGATTGCCTCTTCATCCCTGGCTTTCTCAGCAAGCATGACAGACTTCCTGGTTAAGCTTGCACCACAACAGTACTCTCTAGGAAATACCCCTGGATTCTCATGATTTCTCTCTGTGTTCCTGTCCCACTCTCCCAGGCTTCCTTTAGAATATTCCACCTTTCTTGAATATTACCAATTTTAATGTTTTTCGGTTTATTAGTCCTGTATTTAATTTTACAAAAGAAAAAAGTTTAAAATGATTAAGTAAAAACACTTCACTATATACTAAGAATCTATTTCTGCTGAAACAATTAATTCACCTCAATAGCTAGTAGCTACAAGAATAAAGATCATCTCATTCAGTCTGTGGGACTGGGAGTGGTTAGCTGAATGACTGTGACTCAGCATCTCAGGCAGGGCTGCATCCAAGCTATAGGACAAGCTATCTCAAGACTTAACTGACACTGAAAATCTACTTTGGCCTTCACAGGATGCAGCTGGCAGCTTATCTGATGGGGCAAATACTCCAGTGACACATTACTGGCCTCCCTACAGTTGCTCACAATACAGCATCGTGCTATCTCTAGAGCAGAATAATCCAAGAGACTGAGGAAAGACAGTGTCCAAGACAAAGCCACACAGAAGTGACATACCATTAACTCTGGTACATGGTGAGCCTAAGAGACAACATAAAGATGTCAAAACCAAGACACAGGAGCTAACTACTACATAGTGTTGCTTCCAGAAAAAAATGTCAGCTAATAAATACCTTTTCATACTTACAACTTAAAAGTCTACCTTGAGAATAACCCATCAACAGCTCACTGAGAACTTTATTTATATATGTGAAATACTTTATCGGACATACATAATACTGGTTGCTAGCCATTTAGGTAGCCTACAATATTTTGTAATTACAAATAGATAACCCATTGCTTATACATTTTGTGACTGAAAAACAAAGTATTAAAAAAATCTAGTCTGAATTCCCAAAACATTAAAATTGTTTCTGAAGAGTACTGGTTGGCATGTTTTTGAAAGGAAGAGTTAAAGTCTTACTGCACCTTTTTCTTGTCATTTAAAACAGCTTTATGATGTAGTTTTCAAGCACTTGATATAAGTAATAGACAATAGTCCATAACTGTTGTTACCTGCATCCCTGCAAATCTAAGGAACAGAGACAGCAGTAACAACATTAAGCAAACAGCAGAAAGTGTTAAAAGGGGGTGAAGGAGACAAGTGGTGTAAGCAAGGCAAATGTGATAGCAGAATCTGTTAAAAAAAAAAAAAAAAAAGAGGTAACCACTAGATAAAGATATAGCAAATGATAGGCCACTTTTTAAATGTTTATAAAAAGGTTCAGAGTTCAAAAACTACTTAAAGAAATTCAGTTACCAGGCATTACTGGAAAAGGTCATAAGCCAAGAACCATTTCCATAAAACAGTAGAAAGATGAACTGTATTATACTTGAGATAATACTGCATTAACGCTTTATTTCCCAATTGTGATCGCTACATTTTGCCTAGTATCTTTGTTCTAAAGGGGAGAATATATTCCAAAGTGTTGAGCCATGAAGCGCCACATATCTGAAACTGACTCTAATTACAGTAAAGGCAAGTGTAAGGGTGTGTTCATGAAAGACAGTGAGATCTGATTATGTAAGCCTGGTAAATCTACATAAAAATTATTGTAAAACTTGATTTTATCAACCTGATGGGATTTAGAATCACCTGGGAGACTCGTCTGCCAGTGAGAGTGTTTCCAGAGATTTACCTGGGAGGGATGATCCCTCCAGATGTGGGCAGCACCAGTACAAGGGTCTAGGCCCAGGTTCTATAAAACAAGGAGGACGACGACGAAATGGACTGCCCACCAGCATTGATCTCTGATTCCTGACTCACACAGACTGTGACCAATCCAACTCACACTTAGTCATGCCTTTTCTCCCATAGAAAATTGTTATGCTGTTAATAGTAAGTCTGTTCTAGATTATCAATAACTATCCATCTACTGTCTAATCATTTATTTTACAGGTATTTCCCTGAAGTTTGGGATTATAACAATACGCAAAAATAATTCCACTTCTCAAGAATCTAATACTAGGAGGGATGAGAATCAGACAATACATAATGAAATCACTGAATACAGGAACAGGTGGGAGATGGGAAGAGTAATGAACTGTGTCAGGCATGCACAAATTTCCCTTCTAATTAACTATGCATCCTTTATCCACTTAACGTCCTACCCCATTTAAATATAAGTGTGTTGCCAGGGTTAAGGTCTCTTTAGCAGAAGGTTTAAGTCAAGAGTACTATGTCCCCTGGGGTTCCAGTAATCCACTTCCTTAGTCTAAGGTTGTCAGGGACTGATGATCCAATGACTTGTTAAGTAAATGAGGGTAACTGAGTTAGCCTTTTATTAGCAGCTGACATTCTCTTCACTGGTACCTAAACATGCTGGGAGATGTTATTACACAACAGCTATCCCTAAACATTTTAAACACAAAAGTAGAGATCTGAAAGTGGTTTTGGAAGGGGATAACATTTCAAATGTAAATACAGAGAGTATCTAATTTAAAAAAAAAGTTTTTAAAAAAGTGGTTTTGGTTTTCAGGATAATGTAACATTTTACATCATATCCTACTCCAGATTCCAGAGCCTCAGGATAACATTATACAGCAACACTGGCACTGTGCACAGCAAGGCTGAAACCAGCAGGAAAGATGGCATTCTGCAAAGGTCCACTAGCAAACTCTCCAACAACGAACTACGAATCAATGATATTACTATATAATTAGAAGTGCTTCCTCAAACCTAAGTGATCTTTCCCATGCGTTTATTATTCGGTAACATCGAAATCTTTTTTAATGATAAAATTTTCATGCCATATGTTCAGTGACTCTATAAGGTCTTTGAAATTTAATTCTTCAAAATTATATATATGTGTGTGTGTGTGTGTGTGTGTGTGTGTGTGTGCGCGCGCGCACGCATGCTGTTGGCCTATTCTAAACTTAAAGATGAGCCGAAGAATAAATGGAATTAATTACAGCACAGGAAGAGGAAGAGGATAACAGAGGGATGGCTATGGGATTGTGCTCTCAACCCCAACAGCATCAGGCTATTGACAATTTTTATTTTTGGTCACAATTAGTAAATAGAATAGTAAATACAAATCTATTTACTAAAAAAGAAAAAATCACAATTTTATTTTTATTCCATTTTAAATGCTAAAACATTCAACAATTTTCTATATTACCTGTTTGTCAATATCACAATACTATTGACCCAATATTATTTCATTGTATTTTATAATTGCTTACATCTTGAATCCTAATTGGGAGAGATTTAGAAAATCAGGAACATCACAAAAATTCATGTTGTTCAGTCTCATAGATCTTCAGAGTATCAAGAGTAACAAGCAGAAAGAACTGATTCAAATACTTTCAGGAGACTAGAGAGATGGCTCACCTATTAAAAGCACAAGCTGTTCTAGAAGACCCAGGTTTCATTCCCAGCACCTATGTGAGGTTCTCACAACTACAAGTAACACCAATTCATGGGTCCAACACTTCCCCAGGCTTCCTCCTTCAGCACTGGCATGCTCATGGCATAGACTTATACAGACATGCACATATACACATAAATAAAAGTAAATATTTAGGTGAGTATAAAGGAGTTGGTAGGTGTGAGAGGAACTAGGATAAATATGATTATAATACATTATATAAAGTTCTCAATTCTCTTTAATCCCAGTACTCGGGAGGCAGAGGCAGACAGATCTCTGAGTTCTAGGTGAGCCTGGTCTACAAACGAGCTCTAGGACAGTACAACCAGGTCTGTTACACAGAAAAACCCTGCCTTTAAAAAAAAATCAAAACAAAGCAAATAAACAAACAAAAAACCTCTCAATTCTCAAGGAACACAAATATTTGAAAAAAAAATATGGTCATGTTGAGACTCAAAATGATGCAGATATATGAACTATGTCAGAGGAGATTTAAAAGTGATTTTTATTTGTGTCTGTGGGAATTTTTTGACTGCATGTGTGTTTGTGCAAGTGCCTGTAAAATGCCAGACATGAGCATCAGATGCCCTGGCCTTTAGGTGGCTGGGAGCTGTCATCTACATGGGTGCTAAGAACAAAATCTAAGTCTCTTGGAAAAGCAGCAAGTTCTCCTAACCAATGAGTCATCCTTCTGGTTCCTAAAACAAATGTTTTGTTGTTGTTGTTGTTGTTTAAATTATGGGAATAGAGAGATAGCTCAGTGGTTAAGAACACTATCTGGTCTGCTAGAGATCCAAGTTTCAATTCCCAGGATCCATATGGTAGTTTACTGTACGTGATCCGATTCTCTCTCTGGGTGTGTACCTATACATGGAAACAAAACATTCATATTCATAAAGTCTTTTAGGATCTCTGGGGAAATAGAGTAAATATTATTTTCCCTATTACTATTAGTAAACACACCTAGGAAACTTACATGTGATGTATCAAACAATAATAAGAGAACCTTAAGAGGTAGACAGAAGCTCAACCAACTAGGACTTTAGTGTAAGGAATGACATGGTATTCAGTTCCCAAGGTCCTAACTCCATAGATGCAAAACCTTATGAACTAAAAAGGTTGGCAACTTGGAAATATCAACTGCCATAGTTAAAATGACCCCCCCATGTTTCTCTAAGAAACCAAGGAGAACCTATCAAGACAGGCAACCTGTGCAAAGCGACCAGCGTTCTCCAGTGAAATACAACCCGTATCTAAGTACCCTCCAAATATGTAGCCTATCCTACCTACGCCAACTAAAAGTCAATAACAACCACAGATGTGCAATCTCCCCAGGCTTTAATTAGAAAGCCCAGAGTCTGAACTTTCATGTCTGCCAAATAATGTCTCCTGGGATCACACTAAGGATTACTACAGAGCTCCACCCCCACCCAGCAACAGTAACATGCTCCTACATCTTCTCATTGGTGTGAAGTCAGCAGAGGCCCTGTAGAGAATCATCAACAGCATGATATTAGTGGAGATCACATAAATAAATGTAATGAGAAACAATACTATCCAGCCCCCAAAATTAGCAAGAGCAGTCTGGAAAGGAGGCGAATATCTACTCATTCCACTTTGGGTGACTGACCTGAGAAGAACCTACACACAGCTCATGGTAGGAGTTGGTGCCTCTACATCTTGCAGTTCTCTTGCCAGAGTAAAGAAAAATTAAGATACAGTCTCATACCACAAACAAAATGTACAGTGTCAATAGAAAAACATTTGCTACAGGAAGACCATTACAAATCAAATCAAAGGGACAATCAATAGTCTATGGTTTCTTATTGCTACCATAAAAAATTATAACACAGATATATTACACCAAAGTTCTAGGTGACAAAAATCTACCTCAAGCCTTGGGGAAATCTACACATACCAATTAAAACAATAGAATCTGGCAGAAAAAAGAAAGAATACTACACAATTTTGTGTGAAAGAAATTAATTCTAATCTAATGAATAATATTGGCAGGTAAGGACTGGAGAGATGGCTGAGTGGTTAAGAGCACTGACTGCTCTTCCAAAGGTCGTGAGTTCAATTCCAGTAACCACATGGTGGCTCAGAACCACCTGTAATGGGATCCAACGCCCTCTTCTGGTGTTTCTTAAGACAGTGGACAGTAGTGTACTTACATAAAACAAATAAATCTAAAAAAAAAAAAAAATACTGGCAGATAAGTAGGTAGACAAATGCCTTGCAAGTATGTTCTTAAAGCATGAGGGACTGTATCAGTGTCAGTTAAGTAGAACTAGAGTAAAAAAAGATCAGAGACAGTCCTGACATAATGAAAACAGGGCCGATTCACCATGAAACATGCTGTCTTAAATATGCATACACCAGACAACAAAAATACAGGACATTTGAAGTAAACACAGAGAGAACTTAAAAGGAGGTACAAATTTACAATTTTAGTTAAAATATTACTGCTATTCTCTTAATTGATCAAACTAGAGAGAAAAATCAATCAGGACACAGAGCAAGCACATCTAGGATACATTTATCAGCCTTACGTTCTTTTATCATACCTACAGAACTTACACCAATACAGAATATGCTATGGACAATAACATGAACAAAATAAAAACCAAATACCTCAAAAGAATTTAAAATGAAACAACATTTTCCCAAAACTCAACTCCACACAAAAGCAAAATAAAAAAGGTAACCGTGAACCTTCAAGTATTGAAGATCAAGCATCAGTAAGTAGTCTGTGGATCATGGGGGAATTCTCAGTTAACTCTAAAAGAGTATTAAACTGAATAACTATAAAAACAGATCAACATTTATGAGACTCAGTAAAGGAGTGTTTAGAACAAGCTTCCTAACAGTGAAGGCATGCTAGAGGAAAAAGCCACACCTGGTCAAGTTCTACTTTCTTTCTTCAAACACCAAGAAAAGCAAAGCAGGCTCAATGTAGAAAGAAATGATGTTAACATGAGAAAACATTTAAAAATATAAGTTCTTTGTAAAATATCAATGAAATTGATAAAGAAAAATACAAATGACAAATATCAAGAAGAAACAGAGTATCACTACTGAGTCTAGAAAGGACAGGAGCCTGTAAGACCACAGGAAAACTATAAAGACTCTATAAACAAATTGAGAGTTTACTTAACCAAAACTCAGCAATTCTTTGAAAGACTTACCAGGAGCCACACAAGGTGAAATAAACAACCTGACTGTCCTATCTATACTAAACAATTAAGGTAACAAAGTACCAGGCCCAAAGGTTTAGAAGTTTATTCTAACAAAAAGAGGAAAAGTTAAAGGGGGGGGCAATGTTTTGCAATCTCCTTAAAGAAAAAAATAGGGGTAGGAAGAGGGTGGGGTTGGGGGTGGGAGGAGAGCAAAGGGAATGTTTCCTGTTTCAGACTACCCCAGTTAACAGTACATAACTAGAACACAGCAAACACCCCTACGATGTATTCTATACCAACAGATGGTTATCAAACTCTTCTTAGAACAGTCTTACAAAATATGACAAAATACCACTAGGGAGGGTAGTAAAGACTATGGGGGGGGAGGGTTGGGGAGGTCATCTCCTTGTACTATTTGTTATACATGTACATGAATCTATAATGGTATCAACATCAAAATTTCAAGGAAAGAGCTAGTAGTAACCCTACAACAGCAAAACATTAATAAATTCTAGCACCATCTATACCACATAAACAAATGTGGGAGCTGAACATATAATATAGTAAATCACTAACATGATGAGACCCCTAAGTTCTAATGTCCAATATCACAATGCCCCCCACAAAGCAAAAATTAACACATTTACCACAATAAAAGTTAAAAGAACCATTTAAAATGGCGATTTGGTCAAAGTTCTAATGAGAAATGCTACAGAACTGCTAACCTAGTACCAAAAACTTCCCAGCTACTCTCAAAGTACACTAGGCTTTCCTTTATGCTTTTATGACAAGGGTTTCATGCTAAGGGTAGAGAACATAGTAGGCAAGTATCCAATCTGATCACCCAGCTCCATCCTCTGCCCTGGAGCTCTCTGACATAGGATACTGGATGTCTTTGAGCTTGTTATCCCTGCTTTCACCCCCACAAAGCTCAAGGCTGGTATTACAAGCATGCACCATCATTCAGTTTTGAGGACATAAGTTTGATGACTTTAGTGACACATAAAAACAGCTGATTATGAATATCCTGAAATACTAGAGCACTGCGGTCATCCAACATTGTTAGAAAGTACAAAGTAATATGTGTGTTCTTGGCAAGAACTCTTAAAAGGCCTACTTATATTATTTTACCTGTCTTTTATTTATCAATAACTCAAACATTTAAAATATCATATGCACTTATGCTTCAGAAGGTAGTACATCAACTGTAAACAACCCAAAACAATTTTTGATAAAGAAGAAAATGTATTAAGATTATGAGCTAGAGAGATGGCTCAGTTGTTAGAACTTGCTGCCCTTCCAAAGGACCCATGTTTAATTCCCAGCACCTACAAAGCAGTTCACAATAGACTGTAACACCACTTCCTAAGAACCCAATGCTCTCTTCTGACATCCATAGGCACAGATACACATGTGGTACAAAAACATGCATTTAAGCAAAGCATCCATACATGTATTTTTTAATTAAGATTATGATGTCAATTAATGATCATCTTTTTGTCATTACTATCTGCTCAGTTATCAAAAGTAAAATCCCGGACAATACACTTTTAATCTAATCACTTAATACACTATAAGTCCTGAGTTCAATCTTCATCCTATTAGTACAAGCAAATGAAGGCCACAAAAAATGATGTCAAGTATCAACAAATTCATGAAGAAACCAAGATTAATTAATGGAACGGGACAAGATGGTAAAACATTTGAACAGATATCTAACTCATGAGTCACAACGTTCTAGAGCCAGGTTTAGTTCAGGCAAAGAAAACAGCATGTGTGTCTGAGAAACAACAAATGTCCAACTGTATGAAAATATGGAGAGAGAATAAAACACTGAAATATGCAAGACATAAGTAAGATATAAGCAAGGTCATGACAGGCCATAGCTGAAGATTATGTTAAAGAGCAGGATCCTGATCTGTGCTGTATAAATCATATTCTGGCTACAGTGAGGAGAACTGGCATTCCGAGCCCCATGGTGACTGTTGTCACGGAAGAAGGCATAAGGTGGTAAGAAACAGGAGGAACAGCAATCTGAAAGCACAGTATGTAGACATAATACCAACAAGGTGGATGAAAAGTGTAGGAAAAGAATGAGAGACCTTTCCTTGAGTGAACTCCTAGTGATCAAAGCTAAGCAGGCAGAGCACAGACCCTTAAAGTCCTCATTAATTGTTCTGCTTACCCAAAGAAGCAGTGGAAAGCAGTGGAGTAGGGTTCCAGATATCTACTGCTGAACTACCAAGCCAGCCTCTAGAGGGTATTTACTCCATAATACAGAGAAACCTGGAACTCTCTAAGTAGCTCAGCTCATCTCAAACTTGCAGTGAGTGCCCTGCCTCAGTCTACCAAGTGCTGGGGTTACAAGAGTGAGCAAGGATTATTTAATTTCAGGCTCCTCTGTGTAGAACATCCTTCTTCCTCATTTTTGTTTCTCAGTATCAACTAGGAAGGTACTAGGGCCAATTTTCAGGCCTACCCTGTGACCATAGAAACACACATAGTTCATAGTCCAATTATCATTGATCTTGCCAAAGATGAATATTTCCTGGGCCATCTACTCTTCACTAAACTCTCAATCTTAACCAGTCTGCCCCGTGCCAGAATCACACCCCTGCCACCCTCCACAGTGCCCCCAGAGACTTTTACTTTACATGGGGGACAAAAATCTTCCTTAGTCCTGCTGAGAAACAATGTCTTTTCTTTTTATGACTTTTCCAGACAGGGTTTGTGCAGCCCTGGCTGTCTTGGAACTTGCTCTGTAGACCAGGCTAGCCTAGAACTCACAAAGATCCGCTGAGTGCTAAGATTTAAAGGCGTGCACCACAACTACCTGGGTAACACTGCCTTTTAAACACATTTAGGCGTTCCCATAATTATGCCAACATGCAATACAAACAAACCTTCAAATACAACCAAGTCAAGAACAGAAACACCATTTCTATGTGCTAATAAGCCTGAATATGGTAAAAAGGGACAATTTTGGCAAAACTGATGGTCTCAAAGTCACAAATATGAATAAAAGCACAAAATAGGGTCTGTGGAGTGCTTGTCTATAATGCACAAAGCCCTGGGCACAGAGGCATATGTCCACACCACTAAATCAAATATTGCATATTATGTATGAATATCAATTATGAGCAAATCACAAACATGTATGAGTACATATTTTATTCAGTACTATAACATGTTGCTATATACTAGTAAAAAAGGAAAGACCATATATATATACAAAGTACATCAATGCCATCTCTAAGGAAAAGTTATGATCTTTCTTTTATGTTTTTATTTCCCTCTATTTCCAAAAGCATTTTTATAAACAAACAAAAAAAAAAAATCCAAACTGTTACTCTTAAAAATCCAAAATTATAGCACACCAAATGTCTTGTTCAATAATATATACATAAACCTTAACATTTTATATTCTTGTTCTAAAAACCAACACAAAAACCAAACAAACAAATCCACACTATTTCCAAGTCCCCCAGCTGATTACCTAAAACACAGGTAATTAACAAAAGCTAAAACCTTTTAGACTTCTATAAACTTTATCATTCACTCAGAAAGTTCAGCAAATATTTGAACCAGTCTTCCCAATTAGCCTCCTCTTTCAAATGTCTAATGGCTCTATCCAAAGCAAAGGCTATGTGGTAATGGTCAACTGTCACACTGACAGTCTATGTTTGCTTTTTATAGCAGTCTTTATATAAAAAACAGAATCAATCAAGCACATACTTTTAATGTTCTATAAAACATTTACTCTTTGTTAATGTGCTTTAAGGTAAACCTGCACATTGTTTGGGTAATGTAGCAAGCCTGTAACAAACAAGAGACTATCAGATTTTCAGCATCTAAATATCAACAGAGAAATTAGAGAAAGAAAATCACTCTCAAGTTATATAATAATACTGCAACTCATCTGGAATGAAAATGAAACTCAGAATAAGTCTAATACGTCTAAGATTCCTTTCAAAAGCCTCCCTCTCCTTCAGGAAGATTGATAAAGCCCAGACATGGGCTTTCTGTTTACTGGACAAGACTGCACTGTGCTCTGAGCCCACTTCCCTTTGTAAAATCAATGCTTAATCTTCTAAAATTTAGTTTGGGAAATATTTCCATCATAATTCCATCAGAAAGAATTCCTTAGTAACAAGGCTATATGGGCAGAAAAGCTCGCCTGAGCGTTTCCTTAATGTATGTTATACAGCATGAATGTGCAGTAAAATAGTTTATATTTCCAAAGAAACTAATACTCTAAACTTTTTGCCTTAAACCACAACTGAAAGAAAAGTTGCCTCAAAAATAGCAGTTAAACAATACTATTAGTAGTTTTGTTACTAAGAAAAATGAAGAATCTCTCCATCTAAGTAAAGTGGAATGGTAGACAGTGTCCAATCCACTTCAGATATGCTACCTGTCTTTGAGAGTGCTCCAGCCTCTTCTAGCGAGTATGCCAGAGCTCTACCCTAAAATGATGTTCTCTGACCTGCAGTCAAAATTAGGAGACGGATTCTTATGGTTAATAGCTTATATCTAAACTTATGTCTGTCAAAAAGGAGAAGTCCTAAAGGCAGTGGTGCACTAAATGTACCTAACAAATGAACAGGCAGGCAGAGAGATGGAGAAGAGGAAAGGTCAGGGGGAGGACACTCAGAAAGACAGTCTTGCTTGTCACTTGTCACATGCTGTAGCAGTACTCTGAAAGGAGCTGTTTCCATACTGTATTTCTCCTCAGCCGGAGACCTGAAAGCTGCTATACTGTTGTGCAGGACTGTTTTATAAGAAACTCAAGGTTTCAGGATGTAGGCAGGTGGGAACCAAATCGGGCAGGCCTGATCTTATCATTTAAACTGTGCATTAACTTTATCATCACTGATTTAAACAGCTTTATTCCTCTGGTATATGATCTCCTCATGCAGCAACTCAGTCAATCTTTAATTAATTGAGAAATATCAGATTACTCTGATTTAGCAGTGATTAGATTAATTTTAGCACAGTGGGAAGTTGTCTTTCCATGTAGAGTAATTAAGCAAAATTCCATATATTTTTAAAGCTTTCTGTACATAAATGCCCTCTATTCACCTCACAATCTCTATTAGAACTGCACAGCACAGATTGATAACTTAAACACAGATCTCTCTCGTAGTTAAGAGTCACTCACTTCCACACAGTCTACAACAGCACCGTTAGCACCGCAGTGACAAAGAGGATCCAAATTACAAAGTAAAAGAGGGCAAAGGCAGCAAGGCTGGGATGGAGAACAAAAACAAACAGAGCCAGTGCAGCACCGAGACTGAAGACCAATGAAAGCAGCTCCAGATCCAGCGCTGACATAATCTCTAGACCGGGATGAGGGGTGCTTTCTACCCTCAGGGTCTCCTCTGTGACGGCTCTTGGCATTTAGTTTAATAAAATTAATAAGCCCCAAATCTGCCTTGTCAGAAGTAAAAAGACAATATATTACCTCAGTCCAAACAAACTTAGCTGTTAGGGTAAAAAGTGCAAAGATAAGATAAAATATATCAAAGAGGGCAAGGAGAGCACCAGAATGTTTAACTGTTGACCCCAGGATAAGGCAGCAAGCTGTCTGTCCAGCAAAAACTACTTTTACAATAACACTAATGCCCTTGTCTGCTCAACAGTGAAGGGCTTTCAAAAACCAGCTGAGAGGAGGAGGCAGAAGGAAACTGATATAAGCCATAAAACCGACAAAATATGAGAAACACTATGATTTAATGCTGTAATTCTCAGTGCTGTAAACGGTAAAATTAATATATATCATATATAGGTATATATCTCAACACAATTAATAAGATACATATCCAATCAATAAGGTATTTAGTATTTTCTTAGCTTCCTTAGTAGGAAAATATTCAGTGCATGAAAATCTTATAAAATCAGTCTCCTAGCTCTGGTTCCTTACCTGTGAGGACAGCTTTTGCTGAAGGGTCTGCCAGGTCCAGAGCTGATTTCCCATCGGTGTTCCGGATGTTTGGATCGGCTCCGTGCTGCAGCAGCACTGTGCAGGGAAAGCAGAAACAGTATCTTACCTCGGGGATACAGAGATTATTTATTGGGAAGTGTCGCCTCGGCATGGTGTAGGCATAAACATACATTGCACAATTTTTTTCTCTTTCAAGAAAAGGAAAATTGAAAGAAAAAGGGGAAAAAGCACTGCAGCAAAGGATCTTCTCTAGAGTAAAGGGAAGTTGGCAACTTATGGTACAGTGTTATCACATGACTTGACATCATAACCATGAAACTAAAAGCTTGTCCTGGACAGTTGTGCTCTGCCTCCGAGGCAGCGGTGTGGGAGCTGTGTGCTGTTCACTGACTCGCTCTGTGAGCTGTGCTCGCTGAAGCTGCCCTATCTTTACTACCACTGTGCCTGCTTGTTGCTGCTGCTTCACTGCTGAATTTCCAAAAGCTTCCTCTCTCAGAAGAGTTGGAATCCTGTGCAAGGCTTTTAGTGGCTCAGGGCTTGCGTATGAAACTCACCATAGACATACTGGCTTGCTTCCAGAAGTTTAACAGTCACAGTAATGCATGCAACTCCAGCTCTTACAGCCATGCTACAAAAAGACCTATCTCCTGTATTATGATCCTCCATCAAATTTCTAGAACTAGAAATCCAATCACTGAAATGCATGTAACAAAAGTATTTCATAAAAAACTACAGAGAATCCTTAAGATTCAGAACCTCTTATAAATGAATGGGTAGGTAAATAAAATTTGGCATTTCGGTAAGTATCTAATGCCAACTAAATCACCTTTGCTGTGTAAGAGCAGAGCCCCAGAGACTACTGAAGTGCTACTACCCATCTGGTATTTAAGCAGTGAACAGGTTAGGCTTCTTTAGTCAAAAACCTGAAATCCAAAGAGGTGGGGAGAGCGATTCCTCTGAGCACCTACATAACCACATCTGAGCCCATGACAGAGGAGCACTTCAGTGTAGTGTAGTTTTTTACTACATTTACTGGGGGTGAGACTAAGAGGACAATCGCTTCTACATGTGGAGCCCAGGTCACGGGGCCTGGTGACAAGTGTCTTTACCCACTGAGCCGTCCCGGGCCACTGTTGTTTGTTTCCTAAGCAACAAAATATTTCACTCTAGCAAAATATACACTAAAGAACCAAACAAACTAATACTCTTCAATTTTAGAACTCTTATTAACACACATGAGATTTAAGCAATGAGACCTGAATTCCAGACTCAATCTCATATATATATATATATGTGTGTGTGTAAATATTCCAAAATCTTGGGGTGGGGTGAGTCTGACTCCAAAGTACTTTGGTCTCACACATTTTATTTAGGTAAGGGATGCTTATACCTTACATAAGATCTTTAGGGCTGAAATGGTGGCTCAACCTGTGAAATGCTTGTTACATAAGCATGAGGAGCCAGGTTCTGATTCTTAGCATACATGTAAAATGTGGACATAGCAGCATGCATCTGTCATACAGAGCTGGGGAAGTGGAACAGAAAGGTCCCTGGAGCTGGCTGGTCAGAGTCTAGCCAAACTAGTGTATCCCAGGCTCAATGAGAGACTGTCTCAAAACATACAGAGGAGAGTGATGAACACTCAATGTAGGCTCTCTGGAATCCACAACCATTGATACTTTCATGCACTCAAGCAGCCCTAACAAGCAACTATGGATACATACCCTGCTGACCCCACCCAACACCAAAGCTGTTTAACACATTCAGTTATGGGCTTGGAGCCACTACTAGTAATTCTCAAATTTTCATTCATTCAGAATTCTACACTGAAACCCATACATTCTTTTGAAATTTAGAAGGTGATCTTCGTATGAGTGAAATTTGGAAGGTGATCTTAGCATTACTAAATATTGAGTCTTGTTTGTAAAGCCATTCATTCTGTGATGCATAAGCCACCAAGGCTATGGCTTTGCTACAATGGATAGCTGTCTGAAGGTTCACACCTCTCACCATAGATCTGGGGTAATTCACACTTGCAGTATTAAAACAAGCCAAGCTTGGGAAGACAGAGATCTGCAGACCGTCTCTAGGGACCCTCCCACCAGCTGCGGTTCTCCATGGTTTCTGCTGTCTTCATCCAATTGTAGTCTAAAGCATAGACTGTGTGTTTCAAACCATGCAGCAGTCTGAGCACCCTGCTCCAGCCACCCACGAGGTGAACCAGCACTGCGCAGTGGATGCATACTGCACTGCTGTCCCCCAGTCACTTAACAGGCAGGGTCACAGAGCTGATGGTGAGCAGCTCTTAGCCTTAAAGAGTAAAAGCATCATGGTGCTGGATGATGGTGATTCAAGTATGTCAAAGAACAGCTTAGCATAGCATGTTTTCTTTAAACGAGAAGACAAAAGTTCTCAATTTAAAAAGAAAACGGTGAGTTCAGATCTCTGAAAGGACAAACCTGTCACTGAAACTATGAGGACGGGGGAAGTAGTCCATGCCAGTGGTGCTGCTGCACATCTAGGTAAGGAAACCCGAGAGCTGCTTAGAGTATTCACTACAGTGTAAGAATTCCTGATTAGACTCTACTGCTAATCTGTGACACTATGCACAGAGTAAACTCAGCATCAATCACAGATAGTGTCCTCTATGTGCACATAAGTACAGGAGAGGACAGATACAGGACTCAGCACTACACAAGGTTTCAGACATCCACTATGATGCCTACCATGTGTCCTGTGTACACTGTGGGAAGGGGACTGCTGCGTATCATTTAATTCCTGAACGTAGCAATGAACACAATCATTTTTTAAATGTTTCTAAAGTGACTTGAGAGTTAAAGGATAAAACAGTAACACAATATCAAACTATTGTTATTTTATCATCCTGAGGGCTATTACTGGTGGTTAATTTGAATACATCTGGAATTAACTAAAAAAATAAATTTAAATTAAAAAAAAAACAAAAAACAAAAAACAACCAAACAAGCAGTTGAGCACACTTGTGAGGGATTTTTAGTTAACTGGATCCTTTGAGGTAGGATCAGAACACCCACCCTAAATCTGGGCCAACCTTCTTGTAGCAGCCCACTCAAAGGGCATGAGATCAAAGGCTTTTCTCAAGGAGGACAAGTACAATTCTCACTGGCAAGTTCATATATCCTCTGCTCAGACATTCAGCGTCACAAACTGAATAATTCTTGGGACTTTCCATTGAGAGACAGCCATTGTTGGACTAGTTGGACCTAAGTATGTAAACCACTCTAATAAATCTCCCATATATATGTAAATTCCTCTTCAGACCCTGACTATACAATCAAAATGATCAGCTTTTGCAGAATTTTTTTTTTAATTCCAGAAGAAAATTTCAGATTGGTTCATCCTGGAAATTTCCAATTGTTTGAAAAGACATCTCAATCATAAGGCAGACTCAAGAATCAAAGAAAGGTGGCAAATACGTGTGGCTGAGTTGCCGAGTGCTCATGTGCAGAGCGTAGAGAACAAAGAAACAGCTACTATGCAAAGCCCTGCCTGGTATTCATACTTGGAACTCAACACCAGATCCTGCTTTAAATGGAGGTGAAAACAGCTTTACTGAGCAGGATATGACAATTACATAATGGGAACTTTGATTCAGCAATTTTTAATAAGTGGTAGAGGTAAAGTATTGAAAGCCTGACTGCTCCCCCCCAAAAAAACTTAAACCCCCAATCCTTCTAACAGGATTTTACTTTTATAAAGTTCTTACTTTGAAAGAGAAACTGACCGTTTACTCCCAGTTTTATTCTGGTTTAAGTGGTTTCAAAAGTGTCCTGCCTGAAATGTATGGATTTAAACACTTTGTGGTCACTCCTAGCCCTTTCTTGGACCTGAACACAGGCACATCTATGGCAGAACAATGTTGCAACTGGAAAGACCGGTTGAATTTCTTGAACCAACCACTAACAAAATCCATATTAGAAAACATTTAACCATTACAAGTTTATTAGAAATAGATCAAAAAATTAACTCTAAAATGTTTAGGTGTAAAGGTATCTGCATTAAAGTAACAGGGGTCTAAATCTGTCTTTCCCACTGCAGAGAGGAGTAAATAAAGAGAAAAAAAGTGTGCATAGGCCACACTTCATGTCTGACAATATCCATTGGCTATTAGCTACTCAGACTATCTAAAGCACACTTTGAAATGCAGACCCTTCAGGATGCAATGAAAGTTTCTCCGAAAGCTAAAGATCAGCCTTACCACACACGGTTGCTATAGCACTACTGGGTGTGTCCCCCAAGATTCCATCTAAGCTCCATATCAGACGCTTGCACATTAGCATTCACTGCAGTGCTTCTCAAAGCAGCTGAGTTATGAACAACCTGAATGGCCTTCAAAAAGGAAATGGGTAAAGACTTTCTACATACAGTGGAGACAGCAGAGCAGGTTGTGACTATAAAAGTCATGTAGGTGTCTCATTGTACCCTTGGCAGCAGCTTCTTTAGGACTACATTCTAATAAGAGAAGAATGACATATATAACAAGCAAAGGTGACAGTGGCAGATCTCAGGAATGCCACATGGTACTTCAGAGGTGTGCCAACTTGGATGCCTCAAAATGTACATTCCAAGTTCAGAGCCATCAAAGGGTAATTTAACTATTGGCACAAAATGTAATTGGGAATTCATGTTGTATGGTCAACACAAACACCACTAGACTCTCAGAATATGCAAACAAAATACAAGAACAGTATAAGGGAAAAAAGGAACGTAGGGATACCCCAGAATGTAAATGAGTGAGTATCATGGCTGTTCAAACTCCCATACTTTATTTCACTCATTTATTGAGACATGGCCTAGCTAGACAGCCCAGCTGGCCTCCAACTCATGATCCTCTTGCCTCAACCTCAAGAATCACAAATAACTTGTACGATCTCTAACCAACTGAGATGTGATCCAACCTTAAACCACCGCATCTCAACTCTTCCCAGGTTTCCTACTGATGGACACGTATCTCTCTATCTCTGTTCCAAGTAGGCAGGCTAGAGAAACTACAGCAGCTGACGCAAAAGAGTTGTAACTCAATCGCATTCCAAACGAGCTATGGAATGTGGTTTTCCTTCTCATTTTCTATTTATTTAGCCAGAATCTGTTTAGATTTAGAAAACACAGCTTTAGTCATGTTGTCTCATTTCATTTTTAACTATTAAATTTAAGCACCTACATTGTTCTTATAAATTAAAAAGAAAGTTAAACTTAATGCAAAGCCTCAGTATGACAAATACTAGAAAAATGCAAAGTACTTCAGAATATATTAACCACAGGCAATACTACACTATAAATAAATCTCTGAGGAGAAGACAAGGGGGCAAACAGGAACATGAGGATGGGGGGGGGCCTTCGGTCAGGATGTAAAGTGAATAAATAAATTAATGGGGAAAAGGTGTTTACAGTATTAAGAACACTAACAATTATGTAAATGTAGAGTCTTGAAGTGTTCACTGTGGTAACACTGAAAGGAAAACTGAGGCTCTGTGCTCCATGTTCCCAAATCTTTGTAAATAGCTCATTTCTCAGAGTGCAAATATTCACTTGCTAGACTGGGCTTCAAAAACTGCATCACCCTTTAGATTTTTATGTTATCTTTATTTTATGTGTCTTAGCTAGGATTTTCTTGCTCTGAAGAGACACCATAACCAAGGTAACTGTAACAAAGGAAAACATTTTATTGGAACTGGCTTACAGTTTCAGAGGTTCAGTCCATTATCATCATGGTGGGAAGCATGGCAGCATCTAAGCAAACATGATTCAGTAGAAGGAGCTGAGAGTTCTCCATCTTGATCCCCAGGTAACAGAAAGAACTTGTGCCACACTGGCATGCTACCTTGAGCACAGATGACCTCCAAGCCTGGCCACAGTGACACACTTCCTCCAACAAGGCCACACCTCCTAACAGTGCCACTCCCTATGGGCCAAGAATTAAAGCACATGAATCCATAGAGGCCATAACTACTCAAACCACAATATGTACAAATATTCTGCCTGCACGTAAGTTTAGGCACCATGTGTATTCAGTGCTCCACAGAGGCTAGAAGGTAAGATCACCTAAGAGACTGCAGATGGCCGTGAGCTGCCATGTGGGTGCTGGAAACTAAACCCCAGTCCTCTGAGCCATCTTTCCAACCCAAGGAACATTATTTTTAAGTTTTTTTTTTTTTTTTTTTTAACACATCACAACAGTCCTTAGCTTTTTTACTACATTTACTGGGGGTAGGGACACAATGTGGAGGTTAAGAGGACAATCACTTCTACATGTGGATCCCAGGGATTAATTCAGGTGACAAGTGTCTTTACCCACTGAGCTGTCTCAGGCTCATTTTTTTTTTCCTAAGCAACAAAATATTTCATTCTTTAGCAAAATATACACTAAAGAATCAAATTTAAACTAATACTTTTCAATTTTAGAACTCTCATTAACATACATGATATTCAAGCAATGAGGGGGCTAAGAAAGTAGCTCACTTGATAGAGTGCATACCTACCATGCACAGTACCCTGGGTTTGGTTCCCAGCATTATACCTAAACAGTGGAGACATTCCTGTAATCCCAGCACTCTGGAGGCAGAGGCTCAAGGTCCTTGTCTACAGTCAGCTTAAGGCCAACTTGAGTGATGTAAGACTGTCTCAAAACAAACAAACAAAAAAAGATTGCTAAGTGACAGAAGTCCTGTTTTGTTTTTGTATTTTAACTGGAATATACAATGCTCCCTTGATTATATAGTGATAGTTTCTTCAACATAAGTACATATATAATAGCATAATATTACATAATGGCATAAGTTATACCATTAAAAACTACAAAAACATAAAAGTGTCTCCATTTTTTCATTCAAGATATGCTTTACTTACCAAGGCATAAAACCGTCACGCTAAAGGGGAGATTGTTACAATCATGGTAGGTTTTTTAAGCTATCAAGAGTTGATTTACCACTAGCAGTAAACATAAAATTTCAAGTAACCACCACCAATGTATATAATAATTTGGTTTGTTGAATTTAAATTAGAATTAAGGAACAAGCATTTTCAATTTTAGGTGCTAAACTAACTCATTTAGGCGCTAACAATGAAAAGTAATGAGATTTAAAACAAAACGAAAACTAAATGTGGTAGCCACTGAGGCGGCTCAAAACTTGATGGACAGAACTGGAGGGCAGAGGGAAGGCGAAGCAGGATGCAAGGAAGACACCAGTATTCTGAGGCCAGCTACGGATGCAGGACAGAGCGTCCTTCCTATGTCTCCTGGAGCAAAACAGCCACGAGGAAAGCCCAGAACCCACCCCAAATTAATAAGTTTAAGTAACACTCCTCCCACATCATGAGAGGCTTGTACCCAGGATGAGGAAATGTGGGTATGGACTAGTCCTCGGGAACCTGAGGACACAAGAGGCTGAAAAGCATGTGTAGTTGCTCCAGGTTAGAGGGCTTCAGAGGAGTGCTGAGAGAATAGACCTCTCACTAACACCTGCCACAGCTAGTGAAGCAAAATGCCTCCTAGGCCACTAAGAGCAACTAGTGCTCTTAACCACTGAGCCATCCCTCCAAAAAGGATAAATACACACAAAGCCAACCCATTTTTCAACAGAGGACCAAATGATTGTGGTGGTTTAAATGAGAATAGCCCCATAAGCTCATAGACCAGCTCAGTCACCAGGGAGTAGAACTGTTTAGAAAGGATTAGGAGGTAAGGCCTTGGAGTGTGGGTGTCACTAGCAACAGGCTTTAAGGTTACAAAAGCCCACTGCCAGGCTCTGTCTCTCCTCACCCTCTTCCTTCCCCTTCTCTCCATCTGTGTCTCTGTCTTGGTCTCTCTGCCTGAAGATGAGAGGGTAGCTCTAAGTTACAGCTCCCAGTCATTTGCACTTGTGTCCCTGCCGGCCAGCCTTCACACTCCCTGCTGTGATGCTAATGCACTAACCTTCTGAAGCTCCAATTGAATACTTGCTTCTGTAAGTTGTCTTGGTTATGGTATCTCTTCACAGCAATAGAACAGTAACTAAGACAGTGATTTATTTGCGGAAAAATAGTCTATTCCAACAAATTATGCAGAAAAGTAATTTATAATTTCGAGGGAAAATAGATCAATTATTGACTAGAGTTGGCGGGAAGCAAGGGGACGGAACCAAAACTTCCTGGAGTGGTGCAAATGTTCATTTTGATCATGGTGGTAGTTCCAGCGGTGAGCAGGTGTTCCAATAAGAAAAAAGAAAAACTGTTACAGACCCCAGAACAACACCTACACGTGGCTAACAACACCAGAAACCATGCAAAGTTAACAAACTAGCATAATTAAACTATGTTTAAGTAGTTTTTGTAAATAGATTTACTCTTCCTTATCACTGTTCCAACTTCTAAATAAATCATTCACTTTTATTAGTTTTTAACATTTCTCTTTGTATATTTTTTGTGAACATGAACATGCCGTGGTGTGTACCTGTGTAGGTCCAAGGACAACTCCTTCTATCATGTGGGTTTTGGAGATCAAATTTGTGTTGTCAGGCTTGGTAGCAAGGGCCTTTAGCCACTAAGCCATTTTGATGGGACCCCCCTCATTTCATTTCCTTAGTCACAGGAGAGAAATGCTGTGTATTTTGAGGACCAAAAAGAGTAATCAGCTCTGTTCTCTCAACATACTCATGTTCATTAATACCCAAGCTTCTCTGGAGAACATGAGATAAACATTTCTTTGATGCTCAATGGTGTCTTCGGCACCAAGTGATTATCGACATTCACTGAGTAAAGTAAGCTGTTTTCATCTTAATTAACATCCTTTGGAAGAACCTGAGAACATCACTGCACAATGCAGAACCTAATGTGACCCACTTATAAAGCTCTTCCAAAATGGAGATGAAAAGACAAATATTCTAATATAATAAATAGGGAACTAGGAAGGGATTCCGGAGAAGAGTTTTAAAGTAAAGGCTGTGTTTTAGCTTGGTCTTTTTACTCATACAACAGTTTCTTAATATTCCTGAGATATGCTATCCCATATGGCGGTCTCAAACAAAGGTAACCAGAGTTTGTGAAATGTATTTGTTAGGGGGACTAGTGATCCAAACTGTTACACTTAATTTTCGTCAATTTAGATTTAAAGATCTGTTAGTTGATACAGTTACTAACAAGCATTTCATGTGCTCAACATACTTTAGGTATGTAAAATTACTTCATGAATAGCAAATTTTATGAACTCCAAATATAGGTTAAGTATTACTCCCAAAGCTGGGTGTGGTGGTACAGAATAATCATCCCATCATCTTTGAGGCTGAGGCTGAAGTGTGGGTTTGTTATCACTGAGTTTGAGGCCAGCCTAGTGTGGGTTTGTTAAGGTGATGCATGATTAGACTGTGGATAGGTGGGCGGGGAAAGAGGCTAGAGGAGCAGAAGAGGAGGCAGGGACCAGATTTCCAGAAGCAACATGAAAGCCGATGTGTATGTCTCTCTCAGTGCATCTCTAGCTTGATGAGGTTATTTCTAAGGGTTTCTATAGGTCTAATTTATCTTTTCTGGTTGTGAGTTTATTGTGTAGAGGGTTTGTGGATTGAGAATTTAACATAAAAACCTGTTTGGTAAGTTACCAGGTGGTGGAGGACAGGAGCAAGCTGGGGGACAAAAGCAGCAGGAGCATGAACTTGCAGTAGAATGAGCCTTGCCTGAGTTCTTAGAGGAGGCATGGAGTGCCAAGATAGAGATCCGGTTGTGCCAGATGGCCCTTCGGGAGCCAACAACGAGGGATAAAAGGTTAAGCCACCTTTTTAATAATTACCACTACAACCTAGGGCTACACAATGATAATCAAGTCAGCCAAAATTACACAGTAATGTCCTTATCTTAAATAGAACAAAATGTGTATATATGTATATGTGATATATACATGCACACACAAACTCATGAAAATTTTGTTTAACTGAGATATACTTTAAGGATAAACATATTTCAGAACTCTAGTTGAAAAAAGTGTTAAGAAGTACCAATAATGTTTTATAAACATCACATACAGAAGCAGTACTTTGTATAAGTTGTATTTAATGGAAAGTATCAGCGAACTGATGTCACCTATCCTTACTTTCATGTGTGCAGCATTACATACCTATTGACAAGTGGGACTCAGAACAGAGACTTGGCTCCTCCTGGCTACTGCTAGCCTGGGGCAGACACTGTCTGCCTCTAAGGTAATGGCTCCATTATGCTGCTTACTTTGCGAGTATCTTACGCTCACAGAAAAATACAAGAACTGCAGTTAAGCTGAGTGTCAACCACACTTTTTCTGATCCCTCCAGAACGACAAAAAGGAAGCTGTCATCTCTTGCACTTCAAGGGAGACAGGAGCCTTCTGCCTTCCTCTCTTCTGGTTCTTCAGGCTCCCTCAACTCTTGATGCAGTCTTCTGGCCCTTTCTTTCAGAGTCATCCTTCTTGGTGAGTAGACAGGGGACAGGAGGGGTTGACAATTTGGATTTATCTTTTCCCTTGCTGTCTTCAGCTTCCTGGATCTTTGCTGAAGTAGTCAGGTCTTACTTTCAACTTAATTGGTCTGTGGGCTGCGGGCACTTAGAAGTGGGGTGGTATCCCGAACCTTCAAAGATTTGTAACAATAACCCTGACATAGGCCCACTGGGAATCAGTAGCAATTCCCATCTGTGACAACTAAAACTATCCCCATACTCGGCTACAAGAAAGAACTGGCCCTGGCTGAAAGGCTCTCTTCTCTTAGGTTCTTAGGCCCCACACCCCTCTAACACTCAGATACATCTCCAAACAGTTTCATATGCCAACTACTGTAATATTCTCAGGTTTACAACATAAAAACACAAGTAAATGGTAAAAAAGTAAAGTAAAATAATTAACAATCTATTATTTTGTCTTTGAGTGCCAACTTTATTAAAGCTATTTTAGTACAGGGAATACAAGTGATTTGAATAAGACTTCTTAAAGAACAGAGACTTCCTCAGAAGGGCGCCAGTGTGCCTGTCCTAGTGGAGCTGCTGCTGCAGTGATGACCTGCCATGGTCAGAGCAAGCTGGGGTGAAAGGGTTTGTTTCAGCTTCCACTTCCAGGTAACAGTGGAGCACTGACAGAGGCCAGGGCAGGAACTCACAGAAGGCACAGTCTTGCAGGCCTGTTGCTCACTGGCTTGCTCCCGATGGCTCTCTGACTTATTGCAGGTTCTATGATAGAAAAAACCAGGACCACCTGCCCAAGGTTACCCCACTCACAGTGGGCTGGGCCTCCCACAATATTCACTAATTAAGAAAATGCTCTACAGACTGTATGCCTCGGTATGGAGGCATTTTCTCAATTTGGGTTCCTTTCTCTAAAAGGACTCTAGCTTAAAATTAGCCATCACATTGCCTAAAGCTGTAGTACATTGCTATCTCCTCTCCTTTCCCAAAAACGATAAATATATTCGATGACATCACCAAACTCTTAATTCCAAATTCCTACTAAAGAGAATTTAATCCATTTTGGTAGTGTCTGTTTCTAAAAGGTTTGTCCAGGAAAGCAGAAGGCAATACCGACAGTGGTGATGGGAAGGCTTAGTTCTGAGGGAAGATCTACCGAGGCAGGCATCTCAATGGTACTCACCGTGAGAACACATCTCAAGGTCAAAACTGTTGTCAGCAGGTTCATAAAATGGGGGCTTCTACTTTATACACCAGCCCATTATTTGTGTTTATGACAAATATTTGTTGTATATTACAGAGCAGTGCTATTTCTCCTCAAACAGAAGTTACCTTCATCCATGCTGCTTTAGTATGCTTGCAAAAAAACCACATAACAATGAAAGAGTTCTTCCCATCAGGTGTCTAACATTACAGGTAAAATATTAAATAAATAAGGACAATGTAAAATAAGTCAAATTTACATTCCAGAATAAATAATGCCAAGACTCTAGAAATAAGCCTTAAATTGTGAAACAGTTGTAAAACAACTATTGTGCAAAGGTCTGGAGCTTCAATTATACCTCTAAAAAAGTCTTTAATAAAAAAAATGAGCAAAACTTCAAGATTCTGCTAATATCTACCATACATGCAATAAACAATTTCACCTTAGTGAACTATTTACCTTTGTTTTATTACACGATATCGATATATAACATTTCCCTTGTACCTCAATGCTCAAAAGTTGAGTTCAACTGGGGAAAACCCCTAACTTCACATAGAAGCATTCTCTTGTGTGAGCTGATGAATTAAGTGCATCTCTTTCTGTGTTATTGCCAGACATTGGCATGAAACTGTATGATTAAAAAGGTGTCTCTATGTGTCCCAGGCTTTACCAACTTAGGTTAAGCTATAAAGTAGGTTTCATACTTAATATTAAAGTCAGTACCCTAAATTTCTTACCTACCTTACTTACCATTCTATAAGACCATAAGCTAAGATTGCCCTAGAATTGCAACCCAAGCTTTCTTCCCCATGTGAGTTCTAAAGGCCAGTTTTCACATCTGTCCTAAATACCTTGTCTGCTCCTATTATTATAGCTAATGCTCTCCTCCTCAGAATTCCATTAACAAACAAATGCTCAAAATCATAATTCTGAAAAACATCATGGTTCCTTCCTTCCGATGTGCCATGTCCCATACTTACAAATATTCTTTCAAAAGACCACAGTCAAAACTTAGCGCCAAATATGCATAGGAAGTATGTATCCTCAGTCTCTAAGACTCCATGGGGTAGCAGAGAAATTAAGAAAACATCAGCCTTGATACAAAATAAATATAGGTTTTGACAGACAGTACAATCTTTTGTAGAAAATCTTATTGATACTAGCATATCTGGAAACAAACTGTTAAACAACTCACACTGAGGCTTACATCCTTAAGTCTGAACCTTGTTTAGAGGTAAAGGCTAGACCTGTCCAACCTGAAAAGGGCTGGTAGACTTAAATGAGCCAAGTGCTACAGAGAGCCCATATTTCTGTAAGTCTATAAAACAAAGATTATACTTGGCTTTCTAGTTTAGTGAGGACTAAAATCTTTGCCTGAGACCCCAAGCAATGAGGAAACAGCTAATGTCTAGAGCTTCAGGTAACATAACAGTATGAATTGTCACAAAGCCTAAGCAAATAAGCCCCTTGTCTCAAATGCCATTTCCATACACCACCATCTTAAGCCACGCAGCTCACCGGCACGCTATTGTGAACTATCATAGCCAGCCTATTCTAAAGTAGCAGAAATGTGTAATTCAAAATTAGGTGAAGACCAACATCACTTTAAAAACATGTTTTATTTCTTATAATACTGAATTGAGTTCAAACTAGTGCTTCTCTATAAATCCTAATAACAATGAACAAAATATATATACACAAATGTGTGTGTGTGTGTGTGTGTGTAAGCAAAAGACAATATAATCATCACCATTATCTAGAAGCCCTACTACAATAGAACCAAACTAATCAGGTCAATAAATAAACATCTTCAAAGCATCTGAACACCAGCAGGCAAGATGTTCACAGTCACGTTCTTCTGTCTCAAGAGAAAATAATGGCAGCACTCCTTACTGGTCTCTTTCTTAAAGATACTGTACCAAATTCTGCCAATTAGGGTGTTGTCCAAAAATGCTACACTACAATCTAAAAGACTTGAGTTCACTGTTTATGTGAAAAATTGCTGCTAAAACAAAAATCAAGACGAGAGTTGTTCTGAAGGAAAAGGAAGAAAATAATTAAACAAAATGAATGCAATCAAATTCCCAAAGCTGGGCTGGAAATGGCTCTGTGGTGAACTCAGTGCTCTACCAGGTCCCAGCTCCCAACTGCCTGTCACTATCTCCAGGAAATCCAATGCCCTCTTCTGGCCTCCATGGGTATCAACAGTGATAGGGTGGACAGCTGTTTGCTTGGTTTTTCACAGTTTATAGGGATGTAGATAACATGGCATTGTATTAGAGCCATACTGCTGTATACACACTTTGTATACATCCTTTAAATGTATTCTCAAGATAAAACATGTTTTCAATGTAAAGTAGTTCTTAAATGAGCAGCGTTCACATGTAGGTCTATGAGGGTGCATTACCTTACCAGGAGACCTGAATTTCAAATTACATTTTTCACTGATATTCCTATAAAGTGTAGTGCCACTAGACTTTGTATATTGTATTCTTTAAATGAGAATTTTCGTTATTGAAAACCTTAAGTGAAAAATTAAGCATAAGGCTAAGATCAGGGGTGTGGAATGGGCCTACACCAGAGAATCTGAGGCGAGAGGACTACCACAGCTTGAGGCCAGCCTGGCCTACACAGTGAGTACCAAGGCAGCCTGATTTAAATACTGAGACTCCCTCTCAAAACTCCAAGGCCAAGACAAGACAAAAACAGGATTAAATAAATGATGGCCTAGGCCTTGTCAATGTGTTTTTAGAAATGACACCTAACAGCACTAAATGCAACTAAACAGACTTTAAATGAGCAGCCACCGTCTATAACCTTAACCCATCTGCCAGGTAAAGTGGCATACATTCCCAGGTTGCACAAACTAACATATGGACATTCCTAAGTCACCATACTGTCTTTAGTCCCACTAGTATCTGCAAGGGTTTGTTCCAATACTTCCTTAAAAAGCAAAATTCACAGATATGAGAGTTCCTTATGAAAAGTATTATATTTGCATATAATCTATATTCTATATATTATTTAAGTTATCCATAAGTTACTTGTACCTAATACAATGTAAATGCTACAAACTGTTGTTATGAGTTAGGAAATAAGATAAAGTTATGGTTTAGGAAATAACAAGGTAAAATTTTTATATTTTCAGCAAGAAAAAAAAGACTCCAAAATGCCCAATCTTCAGTTAAATAAATCTACGAATAAGAAATTTCTAGATACAGAAAGCCTACTGTTTAAAGTATATCACTTCCTATGTGCAGAAACATCTAGAAATAATTTTAACACATTTAACATTCCAACAGCCAATATACTGTTTCTACAAGACACTAGCAAAGTAAAAATAAATACAAGAGTCTCACTATTTTCATTTGACAAAGCAACTATGCATAGAAAGTAATCCATTCCAAACACAAGGGCTTCCCGGTGGGTGGTGTGGGAGTGATCTCCGGATCCACTGACTCCTATTTCTGTCCTGTCCAGCAGATCACAACAGTCCTCAATTACCCTGTGACAGAAATCTTCTCAATTGCCAACAATTCCATATATTATCAACTGACAACAGATCCGGTAGTTAGGTTATGTGGGCTCATTTCATGAATATATATGTACACACATGTGAAAGAACAAACTATATATAAACCAGGCTGTAAATTGTAATGGTTTTAACTTCTCTCCTGAATAAAGGATCCTACTGCAGTTGGTAGTGTATTTGGCTGAATAAATCTGACCTTATCTGGTGGAATGATCAAAGCTAAAGCATGCCAGTTATTTTCTATACAGAAAAAAGGAGGAAGAAGAGAGAAAACAAATACTAAAACTTTAATGGAAAAAAATACAAAAAATTCTATTACCATATTAAAGAATTAACTGAAGATCTGATTTGGGTTAGGAAATTACAGTTAATTGTTTTTACTAGTTCATTTAAATAACTAAATTTTATGTTATTAAGTGATATTATCTTCATAGAATTTGCCTAATCTCTTCCTAGACAGCATGGATTTTTGAGTAAATATAAACACATCTGAAACAAATCATATAATGCAACAGGAAAATTACATCAGAGTATGTTATTTTCAAATAAGTAGAGAGAGCTGTAAACTATGGAATCTGCCCCATCCAGATATTACATACTAATCCACACACATCATACAAAAGGCTTTACTTGCTTTGTTTCATTCTACCTTCGAAATTGTGCGATGTTCTTTCCTCTAATTCAACCCTGAAATAGGTAACTCACAAAAAGACCTGCACCATGACAAAATGCTCCTGAACCTGGAAAACAAGCCTGTTGCAGCTTGAAATTGGGACTCTACACACACAACAACAACAACAACAACAACAAAACCCAAGAACTGTTTGAATGAACAAAGAAAGCAAAGCAAATAACAAAAGCCTTGTCCCAAAAAAGAATCCTGTCCCAGCCGGGAGAGGCAGCACATGTCTTTAATCCCAGTATTTGGGATTAAAGTTTGAGGCCAAACTCGTCTACATGAGTTTCAGGACAGCCAAAGATACATTTTTTGAGACACTAGCTAACAAATGGAAGCATTCCATCACACACACTGGGTAGTCTTTCTAACTCGCCAATAGCTAAGGGGCTGCTTTTTATCAAGAGAATTACAGGTTACTCCATTTCTGCCAAAAAAAAGTCTTCATGAAGTACTCCACTGTCTTTGGGGCTTCAATGTTGTAATAAAAAAATCCTTTGCCTATTTTTTTTCTCTGTGTAGGCAATTTATCCTTGGTGGGTCTTAATCTGGCCTGGTGTTCAATAGGCTTTTTCACATTAAGATGCATTGTCTTATCATTTATTACTGACTTCTTTATCAGTTCTTAATATCTTTTCCATATGGAACTACTATAATGTATACGTTTTTTAAAATAATGTTGACACTCCTTGATTTACCTTATTCTTCTGGATTTCCACATCTTAACATGGTCGTATTCTGTTCTGCAATTGGGGATATTTCTTACAGATCATCTAAACTACTAGCATGTTTTTCATCTAGTGTGTATGTGTATGTGTGTATGTGTGTTTATGTGTGTGTGTCTGCCCCTAACAGTAGGATTAGAGGCATGATACCACGCCCAGTTCTACACAGGTGCTGGGGATCCCAATTCAGGCCCTAATGCTTACACAGCAAGCCATCTCCCCAGCCTTTGAATGCTTTACTTTGAAACAAATTAGGGTCTTTGGCCCTCAAGTCTCCTAAATTTAATTTTCTGAGAACAGGAGGTGTATGTGTGCAGGCTTGTGTTTATCTGATTTTGTTTAAAGCTTCCTGGATACACACACACACACACACACACACAAATTATTCTCTAGATCTTCTGCTATAGTTAAAACAGGGTGTTATTTTTCATTTTGCTTACAAAACTTCTGGTCTAGATGCTGAAATATCAAAACAGTAAGAATCCTGTATGTGTTAGAAAACCATGCACTCCTACATTCTTAGAATTCTTTCATTTCAGGATAGCAAGATGACCTAGTAGGTAAAAGCACTTGTTTTGTAAGCCTGGTGACTTGGGTTTGATTGAGAAAACACACACACACACACACACACACACACACACACACATATACTCGAGTGTGCGCATGAAAATTGAGCTTTAAAAATGCACCATTTGCTATGAAACCAGCAAGCTAACCGTCCCCAGATTACTCAAGACTTTAAAGAGGAATCTTAAGACTCTCAGAGTACACGATCAGACAGCACATATAAAAAACATAAAGAAAGTAATAGAGACCAAAGTTTGCCTCAAATTGAAATGACGGGAAAGTATAGGATCAACCTCAAAATCCAAACCACCATACAGTAGAAGGGATTAACTGTTCTCTAGCAGAAACATCCTAGCCAGGCCGCTACTAGCACTGAAGTACAACTGGATTGCCACAACCGATTCTTTAATATCTGCACAACTATGTGGACAGAATTCTACCAGTGGAGAGTGGAGCACCTGGTTGACAGAAGTCACTCCTAGCCAGCAACAGAACAAAGCAGATCTGACCCCAACCAGCTTCTGTATTCACATGGCATGTGTTCAGTAAATACTTTCATTTTCTGAGGATTATAGTCTGAGGACAGGAAGAAATGAACAAGCTTTAAAAAGAGAAAGTAAGCTGATTTCTAAAGTATATTTGGGTTGTTATATACCATAAAAGAATGTCATAAACAGATAAAGAGCAGCAATGAAAGAAACACTGTTCACATGACTTCTTTATCAAAAAAGAAACCAAAGTACCCCATTCAGAAGTTAAAGTTTAGATTTTAACAATGGTAGAACTAGAAATTAATAACAGGCATTAATATTATTGAATGTGTACTATACCTATTACTCTTACAAGTTATCATGTATTAATAATGTGGTCAAGAACAGGGAGAATTTTGTAGACTATTCCTTTCTACATATCGCTGAAAGATGGTGATTGTAGTCCCTGGTATCAGTGGGAAACTGAGCCTGTGCCCTAGCATCTGCCCCAGTGCTTTAGTGGGTAGTAGTCACAGGATTTGGCTCTACCCTTATGGCTATCAATTGTCTTAGCCGTTGTACTCACCAACAAAGACATAATACACTTTAAATCAGGGTAGTACTCTATCAACTGGGTGACTGCATTTTAAAATCAACTTTATACACCAGCTTCAAAACTACCAGACAGACAAAAAAAAAAAAAAAAAAAAAAAAAAAAGAAAGAAAGAAAGAAAGAAAGAAAGAAAAAGAAAAGGACAGGTTTCCTATTTTGTCCAGCTATGCGTCACAAAAATATTTCAGAATTTCTTAGCTATACTTGAGTTCATGAAGTATAGCATATGCTATCAGAGCTTTTTCAAAGGCACACTAAAAGGCTCCCAAAAGTTAGAAAGTTAAATAAAGAGAAGAGTCTACAGTTGTTTTTTTTTTTTTTTTTTTTTTTTTTTTTGAGACAAAGTCTGACTATGTAGACCAGACTGGCTTAAACTTGGAGATTTTCCTGCCTCCACCTCCAAAATGCTAAGATCAAAGGTGGGCACCACCATGCCAGGCTACAGTCCACGTTAATTCCAGTAGATACTCTAGAATAGCCATGCCTTGGCCACAGTTTGCTAAGAGTTTCAAAAGTACCCTTCCCCTCCTTCCTACGTTTACAATTCACAGAACTTAAACAGCAGGCGGGCAATATGCGCACAGCCTGCTGCGGACTATAGAACGTGCTGGTTGCAGTAAGTTCTCCATTTAAATTATTGTTCATAAGCCAACATTAAAGAAAACATTTTTATTACCTGATTTTTGGTACAGAGATTAAGATGGAGAAAGTATTCTACCTTAGGGGGGAAAAAATTCAAGTACAGACAAAATGAAAATTCCAGAAAGATATAAATAGAAAAATATTTAAGTGGAGACTAAAACTGATGTTTTTATGAACTGAAAAGAACATGAAATTCTGTGACCAATGACTAAGAAAAACCCAGTGGACACACATGTCAGGTGCGGTAACCAAAGAGAAGCTAAAAGGCTACATAGCCAAAAACAATTATGGGGGTTCAACAACAGCTATCACAAAAGAAAAGCCAAGCCAGAACCTCTGGTCACACTGGGTTCAGGTTCATCAGGTAGATGTACAAATGGGTTGATAGGACATGACTGTATCAGTGCAAGACCCAGAGGAAAAGAGGCATTAAAATGTAATAGATGGCAAGGCACTAAAACGATAGTCAATGCACCGCACCGAAAGATACTATCATGACTAAGGAACTTGACAGTATAAAACCTGAAATTATACTGGAAACCAGAACAAATGGCTATGAGGGAATAGTTGTAATCACTAGGGAAATTTTAACCAGAACATGTTAAAAATGGTCTATATACTTTAGCATAAAGAAAACGTTGAAATAAAATGTTGATACCCACAGAGACAGAGCCACCATTCTGCCATGCAGAAAGAATACAAAGTCTGCCATGAGCTAAACACATTTCAACCAACTGAAGGATCAAGAAATAGATGAGACCCACAGGAGACTAAACATTTGTCTTTTAAGAGGTTTAATTAGCTTACAACATAGAAATGTTAATGCAATAAAGCACAGTCTTAAAATGGTTAGAAAGTTGAATTCTCTCTGTAATTGTTTTCTCTCAGTCCTAGTTTGTTTTCTATTGTTATAAACATCAAGAGCCACCTGGGAAGGGAAGGGGCAATTTCATCACCAAGTCCATCACCAAGGGGACTCAGGGCAGGAATTCAAGGTAGGAACTGAAGCAGAGACCACAGAGGAGTGCTGCTACTTACTGGCCTGTTCTCCATTGCTTGCTAAGCCTGTTTTGTCATACAACCCAGGACCACCTGCCCAGGGATGGCATTATCCATAGGGGACTGGGCCTATAGGCCAGTCTGATAGAGGCATTTCTCAACAGAGGTTCCCTCTTTCTATATGATCCTAGCTTGTGTCAAGTTGAACAATGCAAAACAAACTACTGGATTTGAAACACATACCTAATGCTTTTAAGTAATTAGAAACTGATCAGTGTTCAATTTTAGCAAATTAAAGAATTTGTCAAAATATTTGATAAATTTTCTCTGAATCAACCTACAATAACCAAATATGCCATCCTATTCAGTAATTTATACGTGTATGGCTCTCGCTGATGCAAGGTTAAATGCGGCTGTAAGCTAACTGCATGTGAAGAGAATATATCAGAATTTACTTCTACACGGCTGACACCAAGCTGCCTCACTGAGGGAGCCAATTCAAATCTTATTCTTAACCACCTTTGGCTTCAGCTCGATACTTCCCTTCAAGGGAACAGAATTCCTCTAGAAGCCATAAATCTGTACATATGCTGAGATAGCACTCGTTGTACGACAGTAAAAACACAAAAGTAACCTTAAGTTAAAATAGATCGCAGCAGCAATATAGCACTAATACTCACCAATACAGACATCAATTTTCCCTTTAATGGCAGCTTCATGCAGAGGTGTATAGTTCCAGTTATCTCTGGCATTCGGATCTGCTCCTTGACACAGTAACAGACTCACAACCTCAGCATGGCCGAAGGAGCAGGCATTATGAAGTGGGATGAGACCCCCATCATCACGGGCATGGACATTAGCACCCATCTGCAGCAAGTGTTCTACAACATCCTTCCTTCCAAAACCTGCAGAAAAGAAGCAGAAATGTTTCATACATTAAGTTAAATAAATCCTTAACAAGATCCACACCTATATACTGAGGTACTGTACCCTACCATTTAATATACAGATCCTACTATAGTAAAAAGGCTAAATAAAAGCACAAACATTAGCTTTGTTCAAACTACCTTCCTGTTTCCAGAAGGGAAATGTTACTTGTTACTGAGTGGCTGACTCAGAAACCATCTCTTAACCACTTGCTACGGCAGGCGAGTGTCAGAAATGCAAGTGAACGAGATGACTTCTGCCCAACAATGTTATGACATGTATGACAAAATCACATACATAAGCTCCCATGTACCTCATACTTTAAAACTGCTGACAAAAATGTATATTTAAGTATTTTAAAGGCATTTGAAGGTATCCGAATACTACTAGGATCAGTAGTCAAACTGAGAGTAACTGGTACTTCAATAAAGCTATTTGTGACAGAATTACAAATCTGAGAAAACACGGTGGAAATGAGACTAGAAGCAGTAAAGATATAGGAGCAGACACTGTGACACTTGTTCTCAAGTGTCAAAGGAGAAGAGCCGGCTAGGATCCAAAGCAGTCCTACTTCTTGATCAACTTAGAAGCTGGCATGTTAAATAAAACTAAATTAAAGGGTAACAAAATAGTCGTAACTTCCTCCATTTTATGCACACATTAAAGAAATAAGAACCACATGGAAAACAGAACCAAAATAAGTGTTTTCCATGCTAGCTATAGAAATCCAAGCAAGTACTAAGGAAGTCTCCCAAAATTAAAAAAAAAAAAAAAAAAAAAAAAATCCCATAGACATGTATCACAAAGTGAATTATACTTCTACTGGACAATGCCTTAAGGTAAACTGAGATGGGGGGAGGGTTAGCTCAATTTTATATCTGAATTGTAAAATTAGAGGGAGTGCTGGCCATGTGTTCAGTCTGCTGTTCTTAATCCTGGCACAACAGTACCTGGTAGTGATAGTTAGAGGTCCTATGGTCTGCTTCTACCTGTCCCTCCCTCTACCATCATAACCCCACCATTCCTGATGTGAAAAGCAAGGCTCCAGGGGAAAGTTAAGGGTTGCTCTGTTCCTATTGGAATAGAAAAGACAATGATGGAGTAAGTGACATCAGGAAAATGAGGTCACTCACATTCTGAGAGCCCAGGTAAGGAGCTTTCATTTGAGGAAGGGTCTATCAGGAGGCCAAATCTGTATGCTAGCTAATGCTAATAGCAGACATAAGAAGATGAGGCCCAGGAGACAGGTGAGGTCTTTTTATCAGGAAGAAACAGGTAGCTCCAAGTGATACCACCAAACTACTACAGAAATTCACTTGGCTCACACTTGTCACTTAGCAATGGCGTCAAAAAACCCCTGAAAAGCCTGTCCACTTTGGTGTTCTATGCTCCGTGTTCACGTGCTTACAAGTTTGTGCTTGTAGGAGTGCTACAACTGAGTTGGACACATGATCTCCAGACACAGGAGAGGGCAGAGGAAGAGACCATCTTGGACACACTCTTTAGTGAAGTACAAAGTGTCTTCACGTAAGTGTGCATACCTATGCTTTCCTAACCAAAAGTGTCACCTGCCACTTACAAAAACAGGCTGAAAAACAAGTCTTTTATAGCTGAGCACACAGCTGTCTCAAGAAAATCAAGTTATCTACTGGTAAAGAATTAGAAGATGAATTCAGGTAGAATAAACAACAGCATCACATCACTTCTGTAAGTCATGGGGAGAAATGTGCTTCAAAGATCCAAGAACTTATTCGTAAGAAAAATCACTTTATGCTATTTGAGTCTTTAAAAGGTTTTCAGATAGCTGAATGAGATGTTCACTTTAATGTAAACTCCACACAAAAAGAAACACCTGGCAAGGAAGCTGCACCTGACTGACTGACTTAACTGAGCTGGAAACACCCTGTGTGGACAGTACATTCAGGTAGCAGCCCAGATGAAAGGAACATGGGGAAGAAGGCTGTCCAGCTGGCTTGGCCTTCCCTCCTGCTGCTGCTTCCTTACAGCTTCAGTTCCTCCTTACAGCTGCAGCTTATTCCTGCACTGACAGGACACCCGAAGTCTCCGGATCCGGCCAGGATTTGGGCAGCAGATTGGGACAAGCTTAAGCGCCCAACCTCAAGGCCTGAGCAAACAGCAACACTCAGCATCTCAGGTGAGAAAACTGTTCTATTTCAATGTTAGCTGATATAACAATGATAATAACAACATAAGTAAGAAGGAGCAAATTAGAGCCAATATGGTAGTCTATCCCTCTAATACCAAAATGTTGGCGGTAGAGACTGAACAGACTACATAAGGAGATCCTCTTTTAACACTAAGGAGCTGGGAAAATGGTCAGTCTGTACAAGAGCTCAGTATGCAAACATAAGGATCTCAATCTAATCTCCCACACCCAAGCTAGGAAAAAAAGAAAAAAGAAAAAAGCTGGGCACTTGGTGTGGGACAGAAGGATCCCTGGGGCTCCGTGGCCAGTCAGTCTAGAACTAGAGAGCCCCAGGCTCAACAAAGAGTCCCAGCCTCAAAATCTAAGATGGTGGTCCTGAGTTCAATTCCCGACAACAACATGGTGACTCATAACCATCCACATTGGGATCCAATGCCCTCTTCTGGTGTGTCTGAAGACAGCTACAGTGTACTCACATAAATAAATAAAATCTAAAAACACAACAACAAAAAACTAAGATTCTAAGAACACTTAGAATGGACCTCTGCCCTCCGTATGAACACACAAACACACACACACACACATCACAACAAAAAGTAAAGAATCAAGAACAAAGCAAGAGGCAGCTAGCTAAGAAAACTTCTGCTCTACTGCCTAACAATAAAGATCTGGCATAGATTTAGAAGGCAAGGATGGCTGGGTCCCAAATTCTCGTTGCGCACCTTGGTCTGTAGAGGGTAAAGTGGGAAAGAAGTAAGCCAGCAGCTGCAAAAGCTCATCCAACAACTGTTCCTGCTTAAGTAATAAGATTTGTAAATTTAAGCACGTTTGCTGGGAAATGTCATTATTTCACAAGTTCAAAGAAAATGTAAAATGCACTTTAAGAAAAATCTAAATTCAAAACACAAGGCCTAATTGAATACACTTAGCAACATACTTTATTGATCTTAAAGTATTACATTAAGGCCCTTTGAACTGTTTCAGTACTAGATGTAAGGCCAGAAGTGTTTATTCCTCAGGTTTGAGCTAAAAAAAAAAAAAAAAAAAAAAAAAAAGTCATTGCACTTAACATTTAACATTTAAGCTTGCCTACAATTAAAACCTGCAAGAAACAACCTTAAACCTTAATGATGACATGCACAATGTAATCAAAAGAGAAAAACCTAAGGTGTTTGGAGTATTATGAACTGGAGTTTATAAATGGTAGCAAACTACAGACTAAGAAGGCCTGATTTGACTACCAACAAAGATGCAAGCACTGCTCCACAATAACAAAGTTCTTATTACACGTCACTCTAATTTTTCCGTAAGTATTGTAAGATCCAAGAACACCCACAAGACACTCAAAGTGAGAATAAAGTAAGCCTGAGATGGTCAAGAACACTGACATGGTGGAAAGATAAGCAGGCTCTTAGCGGCAGAAGACAATACTACAGTGATCTGGTGTTTAACATAATTCCAACCACAGACTGGCTTTGTTTGCTTCCTATTGCTGGCCTAAAACAGGACCAAAAGCAGCTTGGGGATCAAAGGGTTTAGGCTTACACTTCCCACTTCACAGTCCAGTATGAACGGAAGCAGTCAGGAAACAAGAACTCAAACAGCCGCATGGACAAACCTTCCATACTAGTGTCCTCTATGCATGGCTTGCTCGGCCTGTTTTCTTATACAACTCACCATCAACTACCCAGGACTGGCTCCACCCACCATAGGCTGTGCTCTCCCTCATCCATCAGTAATCAAAAACTGCCTCAGACTTTCCCACAGGCCAATCTGATGAAGAAAATTCCTAAACTGAAAGTCCCTCTTCCCAGATATACCTGTGTCAAGTTGAGAAAAACTAACCAACACAGAGGCCTTTGAACAATAACTGTAGAGCTTTTGAACACTTTTCTATCCCGTGTATTCACCCAACATCCCTGGCTACTCCAGAGGTCCATACTTGGAGGAATTTCTAACCCTACTAAGTTTATTCTGGGTCATGTTCATCCTGGCTGACTTGTGGAAGGCGGCTGTAGGAGAGGATGTTTATCACACAACAGCTCCACCATGCCTTTAATTCCGTCCACTTCCTTTTTCTGACATGCTTTTAGGTTTTCTGGTTTACTGTATTTTATGGAGGAAATTTGCATACTGGGAATTGTGGAAAGAACCTGCATCTTACTTGTCTTCTATGTACCAAGTGAAGTTTACCTATCTAATATACACTAAAGCACACCTAGTAATAAGTTTCTGATTACTTTGTAATATACATCCGATGACAAATATTTCTATTAACACTCAGCCATTATTGCTTCCTCTCCGAACTTTGACTGTGGTAACTATAGTAGCTTTTAATCATTAGAAGATATAGTAGCTTCTGAGCCTTTGATCAAAAGTCAGAAAGGAGTGTATTTCCCTATTGATTTCTCATTTGTCAAAAGTAGACCCTCAATGAAAATTATTCTATCTTATAGAACCTGATTTAGGAGAAAAAAGAAAGAGAAAGGAAGTAAATAAATAAGTAGGTTTATGATAAAGTCCAGAGAAATAAAAGAGTTCATTCCCTAAACCCAATGGAGAAACCACCAGAAACAAAAAAGGTGAGAGAGACAGAAAGTAAAAACAAAAGAAACAAAAAAGGATGGTTAGATTCCAATGCAAAAAGATTAGCTCAGTAGCAGAAGATACTTATCCTGCCTAGGCAGGTGAAGGGGCAGAGAAGGCTTAACATTCCTCACATGGGCACCGTGTCCCCTTCACTGCTGTGAAATATGAAGGCAGAATTTCCAGTGCAGCTCCAGCCAAAAGTAGAAGCATAAATCAAGGGGAAATACTGCAAGCAGACCAGAGGGCCAAGCGCACAGTTACATCTAAGAGGTCAGCATTTAGAGACAAGGCAAAAGTGAGGAAAATGCCTAGAACACAGATAAAGGAAGTCACACTGGGGTGCTCTGTCCTAGCATGCCTATTGACATTTTCCACAACCAAGAATGCATATTTCTATCACCCCAAAACCCAAACTCCTGAAGAACCCTTCCGGAACGCTCTGAAACAGGTACAGAAGGCAAGAATTCAGGAAGAGACGGCGTAATGAGGATAGGAAAAGAGCAAAGTTGCCATGCTTCTCACGCTGAAGGAAGATCTGACTTCCAGACTAAGCTCACAGGCTGCAGTGAGAGCAGACACTACAGCACAGTCTAACAGCTTCAATGGCTAAAACCTCCCAAGTTCCCCAGAAAGAAAAGTCTAACTACTGAGAACTAGAAACAAAGTGTAGAACAGAAACAGTGGCATCAGAAGGCAGAAAAGCTGCCAAGCCCTGGAATTCCGTTACTGGTTTTCAGTCCACCCTCCTTTATCTCATCAGAGCTCCTCAGAAAATGGTGGTATTCTTAGAGGAAGAAAAAGCTAAATGCAATACAATGAATGAATCATAACTAGAAGCCCAGAGAAAAACACACAAACAGTAATACAATTTTTAAAACCCTCAAGCTTCATTTTATCTTAATTCTAAGCAACTGAACCATTTTTAGAATAGTTAGAAAAACCATTTCTTTAAATCCCTACCTCTCGGTGCATAGCAAAGCAAACTCTACAGAAACAACAGAAAATAATGAAACTACGATAGAATGTAGGTGGTCACAGCATCTCAGGATGGGAGAAAAGGAGACAAAAGGAAAAACTTTAAGGCAGTAAATCTAGGGAGTTGATAGATGGAATGAAAACAGCAATAGGTATTTAGATTGACACAAAAATGCACAGACCAAAATTTCACAACCAACTGGCAAAAGGCAGAAAAAAAGGATTAGTCACAACCAATGATTCACTAGAAATATAAACTAAACAAAAATTGTTTGCTTTATTACAACACTGGGCCTGCAAGATGGCTCAGGGGGTAAAAACTCTTGTCACCAAAGTCCCATGGCAGAAGGAGAAAAGTAACTAACTGTCACAACTTGTCCCCTAACCTCCACACATGTGCATGGCACAAGCAACTCACCTCCAAAAACAAATATAATAATGTAAAAGCTAAGAAATGTAAATTAAATGATGACATTTTGCAATACACAGTCCTAAGAGCATTGTTCACAACAGCCAAAGACACCCAGATGCAGCAGTCATAGGAGATTGTACACAACAGTATAAAAACCCACAAACTACTGCCCCGTGACAGCCAAACCACACACAAGTACCAAAACAGAATCCTCTCGCCAAGTTCAAAAGCTGACTGCACTAACCTATGTGCAGTTAAGCTAGATTGAGACAGACTTGTGGCTGCAGACCTATTGATTCTTAATCTGGGTACCCGATGCACCCAGGTGTAAACACTGAAAATTCACCTTATACTTAGGATTTGTGCTTGTTTATCTGTGTTTCCTGCATTTCAAAAACAAGCTAAGGAAGTACTGCTGAAGGTGTAAGGAGTAGTAGACTACTGAGAAAGCCAATCTAGCAGCACAAATTTACAAGCCAACCTCTGGGATTCTACATACAGCACTTTATGGCACTGTCATGAGAATCCAGTAACTACAACTACTTCATTCCACAGACTCATCACCCAGGGCTCCTTCATGTACAATCTAAGGAACACAGGACTGTTTCACCTCAAATATAAAACCACCTGAAAGGTTCACACAAATACCAACTGTCACAACATCTCACTAAACGCGGAGTCTTAACTGAATTTCACAAATCCTCCAACAATGAAAACAACGAGGAGGAATTTTTAAAAACCAAGCTTACCCTACACCAGTGATACAATCAATCCAGGATTGGGAATCTGCTCCCCCAAACTATGGACATCTCCTGGGGCTTGGTAAAAAGGCAAATTGTCAAGCTCTGCTACAGACTAACCAGAAGAGAAACTCTGGCCCAGCAACAAACCTTCCAGTTTGAGAACTATGATTATACAGCTGCAGGAGTGTATAATTCTCCTGAAAATTACATATAAATGGTGGTGTATACGAGACTATCCATATCCATCAGCAGATTCTTAAACCCATGTTAAAATTATGAGCTACTTGTATTAATCAGCACATCTCACACTCCTCACTATGGCACTATGGGTTCCTAGTGATCTCGGTGATCCTTTCTGGGAATCTGAGAAGTTCAAACTGTTTGTGAAACAATACTAAGGTGATCTTGCCTTCCTCGATGCAAATGGTGACGGTGCTTGATTTCATAGTATCATGCCTTGGTCATTTGGAAAATACATCCATAGTGCTCTCAACACAAAACCTTAACACTACATTACCCAAGGGGAGACATCAAACTGTATCCTCTTTATCACCAGGTCTTTGTGGTATTTTCATGGTGGTTTTTCAGAGCCAATTTCACGTGGGAATATTTTTCATGCAAATGATATTAACTTGATTAAATCCCAGCCTCTGAAGTACATATTTGAGTAAGACTGCCACAATGAGAATCACATAAGCACCTCTGTGATGGCAACACTGTGATGACACCATGCAGCTGTTTAAGAAAACAGTCTGGGCCTCTGCATTTGGCCTACATTTTCTCCAGAACGAACACGGAAACCTGTCACTTAAAAGAAAACAGCAATCTTTGCTCCCAAAAATAAAACTTTAAGCTTTTACACAAATACTTGAATTTTACAGTATTACAGAAGCTTTTATAATATTAGCAGTTTCCCAATAACCATTACTTTTCTAAAACACTAATAAATGTGCTTGCTTGTTCTTATAAAGTTATAAGATGTTAATACTTTAAAGATCTGCATGGCATACTGAAGTAACACTTCCCAAAAGATCAAACCATATAATAGTAAGATCCATTTTTATAAAATAAAGTCAGTGGCTTTTAACATATCAGAAATATGAAAAATTTTCTGATAAGGCTGAAAATTCTCCTTATAAGAACTAATTAACCAAAGTCTGTATTATAAGGAAAAAAATCTATTATTTGAAAAGACTATTGAAATAGTACTTTCTTCTTCGTTCATTATCTGTTTCATGAATTCAATCTATATACCACACACAATGGCTAGGGAAAGGCAAGAACTAGACTGTCTTCTATAAAATCTGGCATCAAACTGACTCAAAACACAGAACACCTTTTTTCAGTAATCTTAGTTTCAGTACGTGTCTAACTACAGGTGGTATTTACTCTCAGACAATGGAGTTGATGTATTTTACTCCTACATTTTAACTTATGCCATAAGTCTCAACAGATGAAAGCCATATGAACAAACACACTCGAAACAGTCATTTCCTCTCTCCATGGCGCTGCTTTCTGCACTGGTGGTCTGCAGGCAGCTACTGACTGGAGTATTGCATGGAAAAGACCAGAAACAAATACTGTGTGAAGCCTACCCATGCGCCGTGGTGGTGGTGAAGTGTACTTCTCTCTGTGTTCTGCCCAGGGTACCCGATCTACATGCCCACTGTCATCGCTTCACCTCACTCTCCTGGCATTTCAGTTCTTTTCCTGATGTCGCTCTTATCTAAGCTGACAATTTAGATACAACAGAACGAGCTAACCGTGCTTCCCTTAGAAGAAAAGATGGGAGTTCTTGAATTAGAGACTTCTGGAGAAGATCAAGATTACATGCATATACTTTACCACCATTTCTTCTGTTTCTGTATTATTGCCGCTAATCCCTTACTAATTTTTAAACCAAACCTTACACTAGGTGTATGTTTGACAAAACAATTTATATGGAACTTGATATGATCCAGTTTCAGGCATCTTGGAACCCTGAGGGGTAAGGGAGCATTACTACACCTTTGAGTATTAAGAGACCCGAGATAAAAACATCTGAGAAAACATTTTTGACTCTAAATGTTCTCTACATATTTCCTCCTAATTAAACAATCCCTTCTGGAAGGAAGGGAGAAGATTCATTTCACAAGAAAGTTTCTCAAACTCAAGATGCTCCTCCCCAAGGATAGATAAGCAGTAAACTATTGGAGGAAGAGATGCTTCTATAGGGCTACCAGCAACTTGTGCAGCAAACTCAAGTGGGGCGGTGGTTTTTATGATGTGAGTTGACATAGGCTTCTAGTGATAAAGTTCCAAGTCATTGACGCTCCTCAAAATAACCTTAACAAACTCACTGTTTCACCAAGAAAACTTGAATGCAGTAATCATTTCCTTGATTTGCCACTGGTGTCATACTTGGGAGTGGGGGCTGTATGTTCATAGATTCCCAGGAAAAGTGACACAATTCAATCAGCATCCAAACAGGAGAGACAAAGCCCAAAAAGTCGAGGATATGCAACTGAAGCTGATCTATTTGAAGGTGGAGCATCCACACAAGCAATCCCAATATGGCTACACACTGCTATTTCTTACAGCTTGTGGGTGCAAAAGAATAGAGAACAAAGCAAAGAAAGAGTACATTTGACTGTTGTTTCTTACAACTTGTGGGGTGCGAAGGAATAGAGTACATAAGAGATGCCACCTTAGGTAGTGGTAGTTGTATACCCCAATATGGGTGATAAGATGTGCAACTGAGTCTCAACTATTTGGGCATGGAGCATCTTTGAGAAAATCCCAGAGGCATGGTTTCCTCTGTGGTATGGGGAGTGTTATTCTTCTTGATGAATGGGGTACCGATCGAGTAAGAGGATGCTCCCAAACTGCTAATGGCCTAGAAACTATACTCAGTCCCTCAAAGCAGCACATACTGCCTAGGACAGTAAGCAGGCTGTGGCTGCTGGCACAGATTTCTGCTGTGAGTGATGAGGCATACAACAGAAGCCGGCTGTCTTCTCAGAATGAACACGCCAGCATAAAAGAGAGGGGCAACAGTAAAAAGATACATGAATGCTATCCTCCATATAAACCCTGGTTTGGCAGGAAGTGGGGGGCTAAGATGGATTTCAAGGAATAAAGTACAAATTAGATCTGTGGTAAATAGCCCCTACTAACATCCAAAGACTCAGAATGCATAGGAAGACTCAACCAGTGAAAAGGAAGATGGCAAAGAAGAATTAGCACAAGATACCCCTTACATACGCATTTAATACAGAGAACCCTCCATGATTCAACAAGCAGAGGGCAGCCTCAGTAGTGGGCCGGTACAGGGACTAATACACTGCATCCGAAAAACAAAGCAAGAGTCCCTCACAACTTGCTGGAACATGTGGACAGATGAGATCAGTCTGACTGCCCTAGAAACAGAGAAAATGATTAATATAATGATTCACCCCTACTTGAAACTAAAGCTGCATAATCTGAAGCAACATGAGGAAAATTAGTCCCTGAGGGACTATAATGGCTCACATACAGATACTTGGTTATGACCAGTTGAGTTCCTGTATCAAAGGATATATGCATAATAGTAAAGACAGAACTGAGAGTAAGAAAGACAGTGTGTGCGTACCCCTGACAGGTGTCATCTCCTTCCTCCAAGGTTGAAACATTTCATCCTGCAGGAAGATCCTTAAATAGTAAGGTAAACAACTCAAAATAGCTTCCTGTGGTCCTGAAACTGATCAGATCCTGTCATTAGGCCCCTCCCTACCAGAGTAAGCAATAAAAGCTCAGAGTCTCTTTAAAAAGAGCAAAACTGAGCTATAAAGAAGACTCAGAAAGGGAAGCAGGAGGGGGAAGGGGAATAACATTTGAAATGTAAATACATAAAATATCCAATTAAAAAATACCAAAAAAAAAAAAAGGAACAAAATTGAAATTAAAAAAAAAAAAAAAGGCTCTGAAAGCAGACCAGTTGCTTGGAAGAGTCCTTAAAAGGACTCTCCAACCTGTTGAGCTGCCTGCAGGCTGTGTAATGTGCTCTAGGTGTCCCAGTGGTGGTGAGCTGTCACTCACGCTGGGGTGGGCTTGGTGATATAGCAGCCTTGGAGTCATTTTTGCTCCCAATAAAACTCATTGGTTCAGCAAGCTGTACTTTGCTGGTATCCATTCTTTGGTCTGTCATAGGATCCCTATCTCCCCCGGGAAAGTTTTGTCCGACAAAACCAAGCCAGACAAGATTTTATTCACAGGAGAGTTAAGATGGGGATAGGGCTTTGATGTCCACGGTAAAATATGATCTTTATGAAGTGGATTCTCAATGACTTATTTGTGCATGTTGTTCATAAAGTGTTTAAGTGAGGGGCATAAGAGAAAGGCAGGGCAGACAAAGAGTCTGTGCAGGTCTCCAGACAGCAGGATTTCTACCAAGCCAGAATTTCCAAGCAAAGGCTGACAAAAAGCTATGCACCGTGCTTGTCAGCCCCTGAAGGCTTCGAAGCCTGAAACTTCTGGGTCAATGAGAAAGAACAGTGCAGGTGGAAAAAAAAACTAAGTTTCTCCTGGGTCAGGCAGTTAGTCCATTAGAGTATGCTGTGTACACTTCTCCCTAGAAGGAAGCACACTGGGGATAAAGATTTTTGCCCAGCCTGGAACCCGTTAGCAGCCAGGTATGACTCGTGGAAAGGCAAAACCACAGTGCTTATCAAAGCCTGTGAGGACCAGGAAGCTGGATCCCAGCAAGCACAGAATGCTGGACCCCAAGAAAACCTATTGTTGGCGGCAAGATGTACAGCAGCCCCAGATGAAGTGATTTGTGAAGAACCGTGTATTTAGGCATTTGTAATCTATATCTAATAAGATGCCCAATAAGGAAGCTCCCTCCCTCCCTTCATGCTGCCATACCTTACTGTTCTCCTGATAGATGACTGATGCAAGTGAGATCTTTTGGGGCTGCATTAGACCCTGCTAACTCTTTGAAATCTCAATTCAAATGAAATAGCAAAAAAAAAAAAAAAAAAAAAAAAAAGTTGTTCTCTTTTTCCCACTCTTAAAAGACAAGATGCTCTCCCTTAGGATATTTCACAGGGGTCAACAATTGCTGGAGAGAGCAAACTGGTCGTGCTGCCTGCAAGTTGGGTAGGGTTCTGTTTCCTCTGCTTTTGTGAGGGGTTAACTATACAGCCCTGGTCATTTCAGTTCAACAACCCCAATAGGCTCAATGGCCATCAAGCCAGACTTAGGAGAATTCTTTCTATTCTAAGCAGGTACCTGATCTGGGGTGACAGATGACTATCCCACCTACCCAAAAGACATTATACAGCAAGGACAGGGATCACAACACTGTCGTCTTGCAGAAGACTTGAAAACTATTTGGTGAGCTTCTGATAAAGGACCATACAATTTTAGTAGAGCCCTACTATCTCGGTCCCTGAGAATTGAGATCAAGACAGTGTAAGAGTGAGAAATACACTGTGAAATTGTCTCAATAACTGTTAACCAATCCGAGTTTCACTAAGCTTATGTGGATTTCCACTAACACTTCTTTAATGGTGAGTTTCACACTGCCAGAACCATAGTCATTCAGACACAACAATAACTGACAGAAAAGCTGAAAAGGGCATTATTAACATAACTGCTGAAATCCACGCTACTGAATACCAGTATTTCCATATTCCACATTGGCAATATTAAAGAATGAGTTTGCAGGCTGAGAGATGGCTCAGCCAGTAAAGTGATCATCATACATCCATGAGGACTTGAGTTTGGCTCCCCAGTACCCTTGTAAAGCAGCAGTTACTAGGTAACTAGGGTTACCATTTGTAACCTTGGTGCTCAGGTAGAGATGACAGGAGGATCCCTAGAGTTCAGTGGTTCAACCAGCCTAGCCAAACTGTAAACTCCAGCTTTGACCTGCACACATGAATGCATATACATATGCACACACACGCAGACCTACACAAGCATGTACACACCACACACACACACACACACACACACACACACACACACACACACACACAGAGTTCTCTGTGAGATAACAAAGGCCAAAATATCTACTAGAATATTTGTTGTTTCATTTGAATTATGGCAAAATGTACATTATATAAAATTTACCATCTGAGCTTTTAAAATATTTATTATTAGTTATGTGTGTCAACATATGATATGTATGTGAGTGAGAACAAGCACAAGCTATATAGCACACTTGAAGAAATTAGAGGAAAATTAGAACTGGTACTTTCCTTCTGCCATCAGCTGTGGGACCACTTGAGACATGAAGCTTGCACAGCGAGCACTCATACCTGCTGAGCCATCTCACCAGCCCCAATCTGAAACGTTTTTAACTCTACAGCTCACTGTGACTTCCTCATTTTATTTACTATTAATTTTTGTTTGCTTCAATGAATCAAAATATTTAACAGATTTTTATCAGGAATGCCTTAAAACTCTTTAGACTTAACAGAATTGCTGAAATACCCTTTGATTTAATGAGGCCTTTGTTGATCACTCAGTCAAACACTATACATATTTACCACCAAATAAACAAAGGTTAAGACAGTCCAACACCCTGGGAACAGCTCCACAGTTAACAGTGCTCCAGCTCCAGGGGATCTAACCCTCTTCTGGCCTCCATGGGTTCCAACACTCACATGCTGTACATGAACACATGCAAATACACACATACTTAAGTGTAAAAACCCAATCTTTAAAACAAGCATTCTAATAACAATAAATATCCTAACATCCTACTTACTGAAGAGTTTTACTTTAAATGCCAAGGAAAAGAGTTGGAGGGATCCATGCACCACAAAGTCTACGACTTGCCTTGGAGTAGTAAGATGAAGGACGAGTTTTTTCTTTACTTTCAAATTTAGAAGATTGTTTTTACCATCAGGAAACCAATTTGAAAAAGTCATGACAATTGTCAAATTATAAAGTACTCAAACCTTAATTTTAATTTCTTATTACTATGAAGTTTTTCATTAAGCAGCTAGACCTAATGATTACGAGCTAGACCAGATATACAAGTTTAGTTTACTGTGTTACTTAGTAACTATGTAACTTCTGACTTTGACAATAAAAAGTAGATTAGTACATTAAAAATTATTTCCATATATAAGAAAGTCAGACCTGAGATTAGAAATATTAACCTAAAAAGCCCCCTCTCCCAAAGTGCACCAAATACCAATATTAAGGTTCTCCCTGTTTTCAAAATTTTCTAATAAGATAACAATTATTTCATTGCTGCATTATGGATACTGCCTTGTGGGGAACAGTGGGTAAGCCAAGTTCTTAATACCTTGCTCTATAAATTAGTTCATAAGAATTTTTTTCCAAATGAGATTTTTTCTACACAAATGAACAACTTAGTATCTGTATTCCAGACATTATTTACAAAACAGTTATCATGAACTTATTAACTGTACTCCTGTATCATCTTTCTTTTTTTTAAGGCAAATTTCTATAGTCAGTTCAAGTCAGTATAAGGTAAGCATATGAAAGAGAAAAGCACAATGTATAAACAGGATGGGTAAGACCACCAAAATGGCCCCCTAGCCATCTCAGAATGAGGACATCCAATCATGTTGGATCTACTTGAACTTATCCAGCCTTTTCAAAAGCACTGTAATTAGCTACATATTGGGAAGTATCATTAATTTTCAAAACTATAACTAGTGCTATAAAGTCTGTGGCTTTTAGGACTTGTGGGTCAGTCAGTACACTCTTTTTAAAGGCTGTTTGACCCTGAGGTTAACAAAAGTCTTCCATATCAACTATCAAATGTTTACTCCATTCTTTAAGACGAAAAAAGTTACAAGTCCAAACAAATAAAAACTTGTCCCTAGCCATTTAGTTACAACAAAAAGAACCTTCATACTTTATTTCTCCATTTCCTGCAGTTTAAAAGAAAAAGACTCATTTGTTTAACCTGAACTGGAAGCTGCCATTCCACAAGGAACTGAAAAGAACAGTTTAAGGGTCTGCTGCTTTAATTCTACAGACAGCCTGAGCAAGCAGGCAAAGCAAATTTCCACAAAGCAGGTAACAATCCCAGAACCTGATGGAGCCCCTACAGCACAGGACCCCAAGACATACCGCTATGGCTTTCTCCTCTATTACTTAAAATCAAAATGATTAAAAAAAAAAAATTAGGCTCAAAATCCATCATCCCAAGTGCCTAGGCTTTAATAAAATCCCAAGAAACTCATCCTAGTCCATAAATACATACATACAAACAAGATATTAAGGATCACAATGTTTTTCAAACAATAAGCCAAAAGTCCATTTCTGGGTATTTGCTTCTTGCATTATGGCCCATTTGATAGAAAACAAAGGATTTTTTCTTTCACCTCATCCTCACATTATAGCCTATTTATGGTGACTATTCCTGCTCAATTCTGATCAAGAAATTACATGAATGACACAAGTAGTTCAGCTCATTTTCTATCATAAGAGACAATTATAAAAAACAAAAATGTAAATGATAGATTCATCTGGCAAATCTAACATCAAGGAGTCTCCACCAGCAGACACCCTCTCTCTCCCTGTGTACAAAGCCAGCTGGTTAAATGGCATAGCAGCATACACATGCACTAGGTGAAGAACTAGCCCAAACCATCCTTTTTATGAGGAATCATTCCTAAAACAGCTACTGTATTCCACTGTACTGACACTACTCACATGAACACATGCACAATATCACACACTCAAAAGGAAGACATACACATGGGCTCAACATTTGCTCATGCCATGCCCTCCTAAAACTCTATGCACTGAAACCTACCAGTGTAGCAGGACTAGGAGGCGAGGACTTTGAAGTGAGACTCAGAACCTCTGTAAGGAAAGACAGGAGTGCTTGTATCCATGTGATCTTTCTTTGTACAACTCTCTGCTCACAACATGAGAATATACTCAAAAGTTGCCAGTCAGCAACGCCGAAGACAGCTCTTACCAGAAGCCACCCTTCTGGAACCCTGATCTCAGATTTCCAGCAATGTGAGAATTTTTTATTACTTATAAGCCACCCAACTATTACACCTGAATAATGAAAGTCCAACTGACTAGCAAATAGTCATAAATACTTATGAATCTACTAGATGCTTTTAACTGAATGAAGTTGAGCTAGGGTAGGAGTATGACTATTGGTAGAGTCCATTTATACATATATGAACACTGGAGTCAACCCCTACACACCACACCACAGCACACCACGGCACACCAAACCACACACACCACACCACACACACCACACACACCACACCGCACCACAACAAAACTAATCTATTAAAGAGAAAAACAGATAATCTCACAGATGTGCTTAGAAATGCATTTGCAAACCTTAGCTATTGGCTCTCAGCAACTGTTACATTAGTAAGAGCCACAAGACTCACATTAAAACACGGTTAAAGAAACATTTATTCTCCAGCTTCTTAGAAAAGTCAAACCTAAAATTGAATATTCTGTTGTACCTGATGCTGGAAAACAAAGCAGGTTGCTGGCAAGGAAGCTTCTAGGATGACACCAGTGATCTAGTACAGTCACAAGATGAATACAGTTTCCAGTCAAGGAGAGACCAAGTCACAGGATAGACAGGATCATAATAGCACTAAAAAAACTATCGTGAAGTGATTGCCACTGTGATGTCACAATGCATTACTTGTGTGTTTTGTGATGATTTTGGTGTAAACAAACCCAATGTGGTATACCTGTACAGTTCCTGTCCTACAAAACCATAGCTCATACAACTACATACGGTACATAGACTTGGTAATGCCAAGTTACTAGCTTGATGTATTAATTAATTACATTATGCTTTTCATTGTTACACTTAAAATATACATGGAAAGCAGCTTCCCGCGGGCCCTTCCTGAAGAAGGCACTGTTATCATAGGAGATGGTCCAATGCTGTCCTAGGAAGGAAAGGACAGTGTTGACAATTAGTCTGACCTGGTGTTGACTTCTGCTACTTTAATATATCTGCAGTACTTCTTAACAACAATGTACACAAAGTACAATGAAAATAAAATTATTTAAAATAAAAATTGTTAAGATGAGGATTCAAAAGACAAAAATACTTTGTTCAACTGCATACAGAATGTTTATGTTTTAAGTATTACAAAAGAATCAAAAGTTTAAAAACTTTTAAAGATTCTAAAGTGGGAAAGCCTTGACCCAGGCATGATAGTCCAGGCCCACGGCTACTCAGGATTGCCAACTTGGGGTTATCTGGGAAACCCTGAGAGACCCAGACTTCCCAAACAAAAGGGAATCAAGTTACACTTAACACATCACTGAAGAAAAACACTTTTTATCAATTAGGATGGCTATAAGTGTACAATGTTTAAAGAAAAAAAATCTACAGTATTTCAGGCTAATACTTTGACCTTCCTATTATTCTCCAACACACCATAGCCAGACCAACTTCCAATTCTGCAAACTCCACTCATGCTGTCTTTAAGGGTGTACTTTATATATTCTATGCTTGTATACAAATTTCTATCACTGTGTTACTACTATCAGAATTCACACAGCTGTGCCACTGGACACGTGTGAAGCCTAAAAGCAATACCACAGAGCTCACATGTGTATTAGCCTGTGCCGTCCAGGTTTCTGTAGACACACTGGGATGGTCACACACAACAAAATCACCTAGTGATGTAGTTCTCCAACTGTATCCCTACCGTTAATCAACAAGGACCTGTAAGTGTGTGTAGCTTGTGTAATCACCTCCTCCTGACATGGGGTGAGCCCACGTTCTTTCGAAGTATCAAACTCAGCAAATATAGAAAGAGAGCATTGTAAAGTCTAAAATCTATTTTATTCACCTATCCTGCTGCTAGCTGGCTTTCTCTGAAATCAACTGTCATGTTGTAAGCTGCTCTATGAAACTCATCTCAGTCCTACAACTTTCAAGGAACTCTTGGCTACCAATCTAGACTTTTACCTAACCCAACATCCCATAATTCTAGTATATTTTTGTCCAAGAAGAACACTACACCCACAAAACAATGTTTTAAATTTTCCATCTAAAACATTTGCCTATTTTTTATCCTTAAAAAAGCTTTTCCAGGACAATGACTATACTAACAGTCTAATAGTCAACTAACAAGAACTTTTTGCTACTCAGCCTAAGCTAATGAAAACTAGACTTAAGCTTTAATGTTATGTAAACAAATGTGAAAGTGTAGGTTAACTAGAGAATGTTTCTTATGGAGACGTTTTATCTATTTTCCACAAAAGAACTGAGAAAAAAAAGACAAAGCAAAGCTGATCAAGGTTAGGTCCTCCTAACTCCAAAGTAACTACATAGGCTGTTTCCTGCCTGCAGTCTAATGTGTGTGAGTTCACATAAACTCTTGAAAGACTCAGTCTGCAGCAAAGAAAGCCATGACAGGAAGCCAGCCCCCTTCTGTGTAGAGCGATGCTAGCTGAGTCAGTGACAGAGAGGTAAGCAGCATGTTGGTAGTAAGATACTCCCGAGACAACGCATCACTCAGATTTGGAAAGTGAACAGTCTTAGATGATTTATTACATCACACAGATTTAGCCTAAAGAAAAAGAACTTGTGTAGTGGCACATGCCTGAAATCCCGGGGTTTGGGAGGCTGAGGCAGAACCTTGAGCCTGGCCAGACCTGGCCTCTAGAGACAGAGACAATAACAACTAGGAAAGAAAGGAAAGCAAGACAAGAAAAAGAGATCCTATTTATACAAGCAAGAGCCTTGACTTTTCATCTACTTAGATGGAAGCAGACTTATAAGTCAGTTCATCACACTTAATAGTTACTGTCTAAATATCAGCATAGATCCAGTAATCTGACCACTCCCAATGGGTATCACACCACTGATCATTGTCCATTAATGAATCACAAAGTTTGCTAAAAGTGGAAGACTATACAAACACACATACAAGAGGGGGTGCAGTTTCCATCTGCTCAAAGTTCTGATTAAATTGCAACAATATAAACTCTAAGCAATAGCTAAAATTACATTTTAAAAAAAAAAAAGACTAATAGCTATTCTTTTCCTTGAGCCCCAGACTACTTTCTCCCCCAAACAAACACCAAGTAACTTGGGAACTGTGCACTGTAATTATAAACCCACCTATCGATTATGGCTTAAGCTCTAAATCAAACTGCTGACTTAACATCAATGTTTCACTACTTTACTTGTGAACTAAACTCACTTAAACTCGTGTGCCTCACTTTACCATCTGTAAAATGAGAATCTCAGTACCTGCCAAGTTACAGGGGAAAAAATACAAAGTTCTAAGCTTAAGTTTACAGAACTGAAGAAGCAACACCCACTGAAATGTACAGCAAGCAGAGCTGGAGGTCTATGTAGCCAGTGGCAGAGTGCTTACGCAGCAAAAGCAAAGTCCTGCTGTTCATCAGCATCTCAAGACTGAAAAGGCGCTGGAGAGATGCTCTGAAGTTAATTAAGCACTGCTTACTCTTCCAGAGTAGCCGAGCACCCATGCTGGGTGATCCACAACTATCTGTATCTCCAGCTCCAGGAAATTACCCTCTTGTCCCTACACAGACACACAAACACACAGACACACAACACAAATATACACCTGGCAAACACACACATGTACTCATAAAAACAAACAAATTTTAAAGAAGAACTAACATTAAAAGTGTTTCTTTTAATTTTGTATCTTTGTCATATTTGTATTTATAATAAATGTGTAACGTACACACTTCAAAGGTACTGGTTTAAAGTACATAACCTAGTTATCTTTATTTTAAAAAAAATAATCAACCAGAAGTATCAAGGCAGTGAGATTAGGGTCCTTTTTGGTTTTGTCCTACATTTCTGTGTCTTATAAAAATAACTCTGTTTCTAAAAGAAAACAACTACCAACTCAGAAGGGGGAGGGGCAAAAAAGTAAAGTTCAGCATTTAGAAATCTGTTCTGTGCCTATGTGGAGAGTTTCTCCGCCACAGACTCCTTCCTAAATCCTCACTCAAACACCCTATCATCTTTGTCTCCGAGAAAATGAGCTAGCAGAGACAAGGTAAATACACAACGGACCTCAAAGCAGCTCTCTCGGTCCTTTATCATAAGGCACACAATACCCTTATCACTACTGTCTCCGACTGGCCGACAGGCCTGTGGTAGTCTCTCCAAACAGATTGTCGACTTCTTAGAAAAGGTGGAGTTTCACAAACCCCCATTGTCTTTCCTTGTGTTACTTAAGAATATGAGAGATTCTTAATCACTTGTTGAGTTACCATACACTTCTTTCGCCCGGGATTGTCCGTACTCAAGGGACAAAACCATGTCGTAAAAACAAAACGAACTAGCACAGGAACGACAAAGCTGTTCCTAAAGTTACTCAAATCCAACTTGACTCAGACTCACTCCGAACTGAAAAAGTTTTAAGTTTGCCCACATCCAGAATTGACCACTATACAGAGTTTGCATAAGTTGAAGTACCACTGTTGCAAACGCTAAGGAGTGAATTCACACCTCGCCCCGCTTCCAAGCCTTCACCACACTTCAGTTCTCATGGTGAGGTGTAAAAGAACCACCACCAAGCCCCTACTTGTCCCACTACAACCTGAAACTTTTTTCCTAGTCCGATCACTCTCCCTCCGCTCCAAAACCTGTAAAACACAATTCCAAAGTCTCAGACCTGCTGCGAAGTGCAGGGGAGAAGACTTTCGGCCGGCCATGTCCTTTGCATTCACATTCGCCGCGTCCACCAATCTCTTCACCCGGGACACGTCCCCATTTCGACAGGCCTCCAGCAGCTCCCGCAGGGCCCCACTCACGGCTGGGACCCCCGGGCCGAGGCCCGCCGCCCCGGGTCCCAAAGTTGCTGTGGAGCCAACTCCGGCCGCCTCGGGACTCTCCGCTAAGCTCGAGCCAGGGGAGGACGGGGAGGAAGACGAAGAAGTAGTCGGGGAAGAAGTAGACGACGCGGAGTTGTTACCGCCGCCGCCGGCTGGGCTGGGAGCGACCACGACGGCAGCGGAAGCTGCCGGGACAGCGGCCGTAGCAGCCACCGTGCAGACGGCACCGTCCACCGGGTCCGGAGATCGCGGCCTGTCGGGCGGGTCCCGGCTGCCATCCCCCTCCGGCAGCGCCAGGCCGTGCCGCGGGGAGGCGAAGGGCGCCAGGCCGCCGGCCGTGGGCGAGGCCGGGGTGGGTCCCGGGGCCAAGCCTGGGCTGAGCGGCGGGGGAGGTGGTGGTGGCGGAGCCGAAGCCCCTGGGGCGGGCTGGAGCTGTTGCTGATGATGGTGGTGATGATGCTGAGAGCGACGCGACGCCGCCATCTTCCCACTCCCCCGTACTGTCACTGCGGCAACGGTGACACCGCCCGCCCTCACTTCCGGATTTTGGACCAATCAGAAGCCAACATACCCGGAAATGATTCTTGCCGAAGTGGGTGGAGTTCGAGAGAACAGGGGAAGTATTGGAAGTTCAGAGAACAACCAGCCTGGGGGCGTGGCTTAGTAGTAGAGAGACTGGCGTTTGTGACGCCCTGGCGGGCTGGCTAGGCAGATTTGAAAGTTTTGACCAGCCACTACTTGTCCTAGAAACTTCTGCCTTCCTTCACTTTCTGCGAGATTGCTTTGGACTGCTTCAGTCTTTCATCAGATGGCCGTCAGTCTGCGGTGTCTCATTTCGGAAGAAGCTATTAATAGCGTTAAAGTGTAACTTTAAAGTGTAACTTGGTGCAAACATTTATCAAATGTCCTCGCCCGAAAATGGATAGTACCCACCTCACAAAATTGTTTTCAGGGATGACGTAAGCTAATGCATACAAAACGCCCTGAAGAATACATAACTACAATTAGCACTTTAGGAGTATTTTTAAATGCAGTGTTGGATCTCTCTGTACCTTACAGGACAGGAAGGAATGGACTTAATACAGGAGAAAGGAATCCATACACATACACACTGTCGATAGGTCAGTGTTGGGGTCTGAGAATCGAATTATTGAATGTACACCCTAATACTGATTGGATCAATGTCATAGCTCAGAATTGTCTGAACTACAACTTTTCTTATGTCTGCATATTAAGGAAATAGCCACAATGGGCTCATACGCAGGCGCAGGAAGTTCTGCCTGGTGATCAGATCTGACTTAAGCCATTTTTTGACATAGAAGTTCATACTGACCTTTAATTTGATGGGCCCTATGTAAAGCTTTGTGGAATTCCATAAAATTAACAAACCTCAGGGCATAACAACAACAGGAGATGTGGTCAGCATTGACCCTGCTCTGAGTCAAACTATTTTTCTGTGTCAAAGGCTGGTAGGCATATTACAATATGAAATAGCTGGCAGGCCTGAAACAAAATGACTACAACGGGAGGGGGGGGAGGCCGGGTCAGACCACAAGCCTCAGTTTGTTTCTTCAGAGTTAAATCTGACTTAGGGTACCTTGAGAAGCATGCAAGTCTCAGTGGTGTTGGGGGTATGCAAACCTAACAAAGCTAACTAGAGACTAAGAAGGGACAGGCACAAGCAATGGGGAAGGGGGGGAGCACCAGACAAGAACCCCAGAGAGCAGGCAGACCACCTAACCTGAAGATAACAGCAAGCTCTGCAATGACTGACTCCTTTGTTCTGCTTTGCTGGGAGGTGACAGGTAAAACAGGTCTCTAAACTGTTAATCCTGTGCTCTCATATTACAGGCACTCTGAATAGAGCAGTTCGAAATTCTTCCTGTCTCTGCCACTTGGAGGTTGTGGCAACTAGATATACAAACTCTCATAGTCTGATGAGACTTTTTCCTGTAAGTCTTCTCACTCTGTATTAGTTGGGGTTCTCTGGAGTCATGGAACTTATAGGATGTCTTTATATAAGGGAATTTATTGGAATGACTTACATTCAGTCTGCAGTTCACCTAACCCAACAATGGGCAGTTGTGAATGGGAAGTCCAAGAATCAAGTAGTTGCTCAGTCCCAGGAGGCTAGTTGTTTCACCTGATCTTCTGTATAAGCTGGGATCTTAAAGAAGTAGGTTCCAACTGATGTGCTAGCAAGTAAGTACAAGCTGGCAAGGAGAGCAAGTTTTCTTTCTTCCAATGTCTTTACGTAGACCTTCGGCAGAAGGTGTGGCCCAGAAGGTGTGTACCACCACAGCTGGATTTGGAACTCACAGTCCCAAACTAGTTTGAACTCAGGTCGGCCTGCCTTAGTTTCCTGGGCATCCCTGAAATGGGCCTAAGCTTTTCATGGCCACTGTGCCTCAAGATCCTGGATCAAAAGTATGTGTCATCCCATGTCAGAACCTGTGTCTTCCACCTTCAAGAACTGGATCACAGGTATGCCCTCCATTTCTGGATTGTAGTTCATTCCAAATGTACTCAGGTTGACAACCAGGAATAGCCATCCCTCACAGCACTCAGACTTTGCTAGATGCCAGTTTTAAATGGTGATTCAGACTGTTGGGATTGAAATTCAAGCTCTGCCAGGTTTGGCTGTGTACATTTAAGCAGGCTGTTTAACCCAACATTCTGCCAGCTTCCTTTCTGCAAAACCAACACATTTGATTAAGTGTCAATTAAAATTAATAGTTTTTTCTTATTCTAACTTTGTACTTTTATTTCTCATCTTAATTTTAACTGTGATTTTTTTTTTTCTTTTAAGTTTGGCTCTTTCCCCCTTCATTCCTCTCCACTTCCCTCCCCTTCCAAACAAAGATGAAAATTCGATTTCTATCTTCAATAAACCATCAAAATGCCATTTTCTACAGCTATTTTTGTCTATACTTCCTATTACTAGTTTTTGTGTGACATCAGGATATGTGCCCAAGAATGGGATAATCTCAGCGAGGTCTCCACTTCATACCAATTGTTCATTACCCAAGTAGGCATTGTTAAAGCAACTATTAACAGCATTATTCCAACAGAGAGTCTTTCTTAAGAAAAAAACAATGTGCATCGAGTAGAATATTAAGCCAATGTTTGCTTTAAGTGCTCATTATTAAATATAGTTAGCATGATAGTGATATTCCTATTTTAACAAATTGTGGCCTATCAGCTTAATGCCATAAGATCAGGAACATGAGTGGCATTTGGTTTTCATTGAATTTAGGAGTACAGGTTATAAGTCTAACATTATCCTATGTCTTTATATTTGTGCCCTTTTCCACGGTGACATTTGACAATGGGTAAGAAAACATTAAAGAACACAGTGAAACTAAAATCAGGCCACAACATATGTTCTCATAGTTTTGACTCTTTTGTGTAAACAAATGGTATTATTTATGACCATTTATAAATATATAAATCCTTCTACACTTTAGGGAATACATTAAAGTACCTTAAACAAAAATGTCTATGAGCAAAACTTAAATTTACAATGAACCCAAAAAATGTGTTTTTGTGGACTATGAAGGTGGTTATTACTTGTCTGCCTTAAATTCCTCATCTTATCCAGATAAGATCCAAAAATTTCAGGCAACTTTCCACCAAAATCCATTGTGAGTTTATTACTATCAACCTCAAGGTATACCAAGCCCCAATTGCGAAAGATTATGTATTCATTTTCTAATCAATGACCACACATGTTTCTCATAAGGAAAACAGCACAAAAGATAGAACTCCCCCCAAAATTATACTCAAAGAATTTCTGAACAGTGAAATTTATAATCCACGTTGTAAAAGGGTATGTCTACTGTTTTCAAAGTGCTGTTTGGATGAATGAAGCAAGAGCTGGTAATTTGAATACCTCTTTGGATGTTCTAGAATTCTGCAACAGAAATCTATTATGTATTGATTACTGTCACCCTCAAGGTATATCAAGCCCCAGTTACTGAAGGTTCTGTATTTATTTTCCAATCAATGACTACACAGGTTTCTCATAAGGAAAACAGAGCAAAACATAGAACTCTGTTGGCTATATAATCATCAACACCAATGAAATAGGTTTTCTTTTCATCATCAACATTTGGGAAATTCTTATGGTGACGACAGAGCAGAAATGATAAGTCAGCACTGTTGACATCTTCTTAATGTGGAGCAGAGGCTAGCATTCTGGAGTGGAGTTGAATCACCACAAAATTTCAGATACAGCTTGCCTTCTGCCTGTTGAGTGTTCTCTGAAAGGGAACATTAAGAATGTCTCATCTAGTCCCCTGATGGCCATTTACCCATATATTTCAGAAAGAAGTAATGGCCAAACTATTTTAAAATGCATCTATTTTGTCTGCTTATCAGAACAAAATAAGAGAATCTCCTGGAGAGAGTAAAAAGACTGAATTGCCTGAAACTGATCGCAATACATTCTGAAAATGTACTCAATCAATTGAAAATCGCTTTTTTCATCCTCAGTGGAGAACAGTGAAGGTGCTTAACATTAAGTATTTATAAAGTTTATGGGCTCAGAAGGACTAATGTTGAGCTCTAGACTCAAAGGGCAGTTATCACTACATAATCTGTGGTTACACACAGTTCCCTGAAGGTATGATCCAGCTTGCTGTACAAAAGCAAAGCCTAGAGTCAAACAATTTTTAGTCAGCTACCCTTGGTAGATATGTTTCAGCCTAAGAATCTGACTTTACAGGAGTTTTGGCATGAGGATTAGAAGGCCTAATGATTTTTTTTAAGTACCCCTTGAATGTTCGCGCTGTTCCCTCTGCCGGCACACATAGAATGCTAACAGAAAGTTCGGCCACTGTTTCATGACAAGAAAGACAACTGGAAGCAAACAGCTACCATGTAGCATGTAACAGAACTCTTAAGAACCGTTTGTTTCCTCGTTTGATTAATTCAGGATTCCTGAAAGTCCCTTCAATCTCCAAAAACTAAGTCAAATAGCATCTTATCATTTTCAAAATTACTTACACAAAAAAATCATGTCTAACTGACTTAGAAGTATATACAACAATCTCCTGGGCCATACTATTGTCACAAGAGGACAAAAATCTGTTAACTGGGGGCGGGGACTTTGTTTCTGGAATATGTTCTAATATTTGAGTTTTCTCCCCAGTAATTATCTAAACTCTCTCTTTGAGTGTAACCATTTGGCATGGGTTCCATATTTCAGTCTGAGTCAAACTTGGTTTGACTATGTATTCTGTCGATGAATTTCCAATTGATGTGATCAAGATTCGAGTTTCAGATCTGTCAAGTCCAGTTACTCTTTGGAGCTCTGTCTAACTCTTCCTTGCCAAATCCACCAGTACCGGCTACAGCTACAGTTTAATGAGGGCAGTAGCATTTTCTCACCTTAGTCTTAGAGAAGGTTCTTAGGCCAGAAGTGCCCATGATAACATTGGCTCAGGTTTCTCTATGAAAGTGTTACTACATTCTCTTAGCTAAAGTTCCAACCAGGAATCGATGAGTCATAACAACAAAGGGGTCAAGAGTTACCATGGCAGCCATCACACTAAATGTATTGTATCAGATGAGGGTTTGTTTAAAACAGGTTTATTTTGAGGCAGGAAAATGACAGTAATTCAAGGCTTCTTTAGCAATATCTCAGGTACTTTATAAGATGATCTCTTACATACCAGGGTCAGTTGGATGCTATAGAGGTTAAGACTATGGATTCCATATGTCAAACACTTGGCTATGAATCCAGACTTTGTCACTATTTAAGATTAATGCATTTGCTACCCCATATTTTTGGAGGAGTATATATGCATGTATGGAGACCAGGGGACAACATCAGGTGTCATTCCCCAAGTGCCATCCATCTAGTCTTTGATTGAAAGGGGCCAGTGTAAAGACAAACTGCAGTCATCAGCATATCAAGAGCTTCTAAAACCAGAAGCTTAATAAGATCATCAAATAAACAACTCTATAGCTAGAGAAGATACCCAAAGTCTGAGCTTGAGACATTCTAGTACACTGCTGGGAAGCAGCCAGAGCAATGTAGATTAAAATAGTAGAGAACAATGATCTGGAAACCAGTGAAGAAAAGTATTCAACGCCTATTATTATTCAAGGGTTATTATTGACCTGTGTTTTATACTGTTCACTATTCACCCTGTGACCTCACAGTTTTGTCCTCTGGAGAACAGTATATTCACCCACCCTTTAACTTTAGACTCAAAGACATGATTTTCTGTTGGTGGGTGCAGAGAACCATGGAATTGGCCTGGCCTGCCTGCCTAGAGAGGCGTGTGTCATGGGTTTTTCAGGTTAGACTCCATGACTCCTGGGGCACAATGTGCCTTCCTGAGAGATTGCTACAGTCCCGCAAGCAGTGAATGTTCGGGTAGATTTGTGTTTCTGTGTTCCCTCAGAAGTCAAGGAAACATGGAAGTTTAGCAGAACAATTGGTCTTAAACACTATTCTTGTGTAACCCTGGCAACTACAACTGTATCAGTCCTGGCCATTGTCATTGTATTCTGTTTCTGATAAAAGTACAAAATGTCTGATTGCTCTCAGTAAAATTGTCAGAGCCTCTCGGTCATGCTCCCAACTGGCCTGGATAAATTCTTCATGATAATATCAGGTAACCTTTGCCAGTAAGTGCAACTACCTCCAGCTGGACTTTCATCTGATCAGAGCCAGTTATGAGTCTGGACTTAAGAGGAATCCTATGTTCCTTTTTTGCCCTTTGGCATTTTATCAAGTAATAAATGAAACAGGCCCCAGTCAATAGACTCACTCAAGAAAATCTAGACACTTGTGGGGCAGACATGAGTCAGTTTGCTGACTACAAGTCAACCTGGACTTGTAGTCATACCTCACCTGCAACCGACCTACAGACAAACAAACATCTTACACTACTAGGTTTGCCATTCATTTCCTACATAGGACTATCATGGCAATAGCTGAGCAATTAGAATCACAAGGATGTGGTAAAGCCATGTCAGATATGCCTAAGTAGGAGAAAGAAGGAAGACTGATGCAGAGAACTGCTGGAACCTAAATCTCCATAGAGGATGGGAGGTGGCTAGAACACCATTTGAACTGAGTAGAAGCAATACCAGCTAGCAAAAAAGAGACCAAATAAAAGCAATAGCTATTATTTTTTTTTTCAGTAAATGTTCTACAAAGGGAAAAGGGTTACAGTAACAACAAAAAGGGTTGACAAAGTTTTTATTTTATGGATATACATTTATATTATCCATTTATTTTATAGTGTATGTTTTTAATTAACAAATAGATCCTGATTGTGCTATTTTGCATAGAAGGAGATTTGAACTGTAGTCAGACATTCCATTAAGGTGGTTGGAATAGCATAGTGATTCATTAGATTCAATTTTTGGGCATTTAAAATATCATATTTTATCTGTTAATCTATTAATTTCTATAAATACAGGTTACCCATATTTCTACTTTGGAGCCTACAGTGGTGGCACATGCCTTTAATCTCAGTACTCAAGAAGCAAAGGCAGGTGGATCTCTGTGAGTTCAAAGCTAGCCTGGTCTACATAGCTATGTAATTGAGACCCTGTCTCAAAAATAGATAGATAGATAGATAGATAGATAGATACATACATACATACATACATACATACATACATACATACATACATAGAGTATATGTGCTTTGGGAGATAGCTTCATGTTTAAAATACTTGCTGTCCAAACATTAGGATGGGAGTGAGATATAAAAAATAAAGTTTTTAGGGGCTCTGAGACTTTTCCAAAACACCCATTTTTGAGAAAGTAGGCAAAGACAGAATTTACTAGAATGTGAGACCCTAAAGACACAGAAATGGCTAAAGTCAGACTCAGAGACTTACCAGTTATCCCAAGGCTATGATAGCCCACCTGTGCCTGGCAAATAAAAACAATGGCCCAGAGTAATTATTAGAAAAAGCACAGAATATACTGACTGATAGCCACCTGGCCCTCTAGAAAGCCCTAGATAGGGTCCTGATGCATGTCATAATTAGCTCATGCTCTAATCACCCAATTCTGAGAAACAAAACGAGGACAAAACCCCAGAGAATTTGCTGGCTAACAGCCACAAGGTCTAGTCCAAATATATGTTGTCATCAGCCTAAACTCCTCAAAGTTTTGAAATATATAAACAAGGTTCTGAAAATGTAGAAACAATGTTTTAATGGGCAGGGCAGGCTATGCTGACTAAGATGAGTTAAGACAAAACAAAAATGACTGCTTTAAGAACAGCTCCCCTACCCCTCCCTGTACTGAATTCCAAGGAAAACTACAAATTGCCAACAACCTTACTGCCAAAGTTCCTGCCCCCTTCCCTCCCCCTTCCTTTCCTCTTTCTGAAAATTATACTGCTGACCAATGGTAAATAGTAGTTCACCCCCTCACAAAAAAAGTGTAAAAAACATGTGCTTTTTGAGTTTATGGTTGACTCTGCCTGCAAGGATGAGCAACGCCATGTACATGGAATAAAAACCTCTTGTTATTACAGTGGTTTATCATCTATTTGTGTTCTGTGGGTCAGGCTCCTGAGCTAAGACTCCTCGGGGTCTTACAGTGGGAGTTCAGATCTTCAGAACCCAGGGAATGGAGAGTGGGTGTAGTGGCCCACGGGGCGATGAGATGTTTAGCCAGTGTAGCCATACTAGGCAACTTTGGGTTCAATCGGGAGGCTCTTCCTCAGTCAATAAGACAGAACACAATGGAGGAAGACTCTCAGTGCCAACTTTGAGCTTTCACATGTGCATCCACACACATATGAGTGTATGTACACAGCCACACAACTCCACACATGCATACAAGTGACATACATACTTCAAAGACTTCAGCACATTCAGAGTTCTGCAACAGTTGCAATAACCAATAATAAAACCTTGAGGCACACCAAGAGGAAAATTCCTGACAATTACAAGCACACATTAAAAGGTTTTTAAGATGGAAAAAGAGCAAGCATGTCTTTACAGTGATGAGAAATATCTAGACACATAGAGGAAGTTCATAACATAGGAGTAAGTCACAGAGGGAGTCATAAGATTAGTGTGTCCTTGCTAGTACTGTGCTACCATGGCTTCCAAAATGCAAGCTTAAGTAACTGCCCTGAAAAGAATTGTAAGCTGCTGAGATGTAAGGACGTGTAGAAGGAATATTGGGAGGCCCTTAGATGTACCAGGTACAAATACTGGACCCTAGTCAGACATTAGGATTAAGTGCTGTATTCTTCCTATTCTTTTATAAATAATGACTTATAGTCATCTTTGTTTCCTTCCCTTTCTTATCAATGTCCTCTCTGAAAAGGGTGGACTAGTGGTAGTTACCTTGGAATACTGTTGAGGCCATAGGATGTGAAAGGAAGACCTCCAGAAATGCCCACTGAATTTCTTGTGGAACCTAAAGTTCATTTACACTCAATGTTGTTAGAAGAAGAGCATCTAGCCTCGGCAGCAAGTGACACATATATTGAATTAAGGCAGCATTTGTATAACTAATTGTTTCCTTAGAATACTTGACCAAGGAAGATTGAGGAGAAAACTCATTAGAAACTCTTTTAAAATTCAGAGTTATTTCCCCTTTTTCAAGGCACAGGCAATCACAAAGGAAGAGTGTGAACCTGCCATTCATCTCTGACAGGAAACCTGGAAACTTACTCTAAAAAAGGATAACTGTGAGGGAAAACAAACACACAAACAAAAGAAAACCAAACCAAAATGCTGTTGCAACAGTGTATTTATAGGGGTGGTGAGCCTGACACAATATAAAAGGCAGGTCCTCATTATTCAATTGAAGACATTCCCTTTGTTAGAAATCATAAAGTCCTACTCAAATAACAAATTGGAGTGTATGTAAAGATGTGGGAAAGCATTTAGAAAAGAATTTCAAGGGCGTAATGGAAGATACATTGTTCACCTTGAGGCACCGAAGGGAAAAGGGATGTCAAGGCTTTGGCCTCTCATCTTTGCTGACTCCTCATGCTTCTCTTGCATACCATGTGACTTTGGCTGATTACCCGAGACTCACTTTCTCCATCTACCAGTATGTCTAATAATTGTTGTGAAGACTTGTGAGCTAACCTGCACTAGAAGGTCAAGCTTAGAGGCTATACTTCTCCTGTTTATGCCTTCACTAATAAAATAATACAGAATATAGAATAATGCATAGTACTGTAGCTTCATAAGTCACAACCCTTGTCTCTGTTTAAAAGAGCAGAGGGAAGAAACAGTAATGATAAAAAGGAAACTCAACAGTACATAAGGACTGAGTTAAGCCTTTAAAAGGCCCAAATTTTGTGAAATTGAAAAGCCAGGATCCCCGCACTCACCTGCCTCTTCTTTTTTGCTTTCAACATGACAGATGCCACTGTGTCCTTCGCCAGGGACTTCTTGGCCAGTGGAGTGGCCGCAGCCATCTCCAACACGGTGGTAGCGCCCATCGAGCGGGTCAAGCTACTGTTGCCGGTGCAGCATGCCAGCAAGGAAATCATGGCGGATAAGCAATACAAGGGCATTCTAGACTGCGTGGTTCGTATCCCCAAAAAACTGGGGTTCCTGTCCTTCTGGCATGGCAACCTGGCCAAGTCACCAGATACTTCCCCACGCAGGATCTCAACTTTGCCTTCAAAGATAAATACAAGCAGATTTTTCTGGGTGGTGTGGACAAGAGGACTCAGTTTTGGTGATTCTTTGCAGGGAACCTGGCATCAGGTGGTGCCGCTGGGGCCACATCCTTGTGCTTTGTGGACCCGCTTGATTTTGCTCGTACCCATCTAGCAGCTGATGTGGGCAAAGCTGGCACTGAAAGAGAATTCAAAGGCCTTGGTGACTGCCTAGTTAAGATCTACAAATCTGATGGGATTAAGGGCCTGTACCAAGGCTTTAATGAGTCAGTACAGGGCATTATCATCTACCGAGCTGCCTACTTCGGTATCTATGACACTGCAAAGGGAATGCTCCCGGATGCCAAGAATACCCACATCTCCATCATCTGGATGTCTGCACAGACTGTCACTGCTGTTGCTGGCCTGACTTCCTATCCTTTTGACATGGCTCACTGTCATATAATGATGCAGTCTGGACGCAAAGGAACAGCTATCATATACACAGGCACGCTTGACTGCTGGTGAAGATCGCTCGCGATGAAGGAAGCAAGGCTTTTTTCAAGGGTGCATGGTCGAACGTTCTCAGAGGCATGGGTGGTGCCTTTGTGCTTGTCTTTGTATGATGAGATCAAGAAGTGCACATAACTATGTCCTAGGTGTTCTCCTTGAGAACAGGCATGTTGTATAATATACCATATTCTTGAACATTCTGGAAAGATTCTCTGAGCTTGTCTGTTTTATCAATGGTAACTATTTACCAATTGAAAAGTGGGAAGCAATAATGCTCATCTGACCAGTTTTCCCTTAAAGCTATTTCCATTAATGACAATAAATGGGACTCAAATATATTTTTTTATTTCAGCCACTCTTGATAATAAAATATTGAAGAAAAAATTCAAAATTAAAAAAAAAAGAAAGAAAAGAAAAGCCAGGATCAAACCACAGAGTAGAGAGTGACCTGTCGGTCTAAATTGCATTGTGTGCTAAGTTATGCTTTTATTGCTGTGAGAGGACAATATTACCATGGCAACTCTTACAAAGGAGAACATTTCATTGGGGCTGGCTTACATTGCAGGTTTAGTCCATCACCATCATGACAAGAGGCACAGTGGCATTTGGGCAGACATGGTGCTGCAGAAGGAGCTGAGAGTGCTATATCTCCATCCCAAGGCAGCCAGGAGGAGACTGTCACTGGGCATGGCTTGAGCATATAAGACCTCAAAGCCCACCTCCACCATGACATTCCTCCAAAAAGGCCACACCTACCCCACAAGGTCACACCTCCTAATAGTGTCACTCCCCATGAGCCAAGCATTCAAACACATGAGACTTTGGGAGCCATACCTATTCAAACTACCACATGTGCCCTAAACTTCATATGTGGAATCCATCCTTGTTTGCACATAGGTCTTTGGAAGTAACCACCATAGCCTAGCTACTCTAAGACAGACTGTGTTCAGCAAGGCTATGATTCACGGAGACCATGCCCATAGGTAGTTGTTGGTCAACTAATACAAATCAGCCAACAGGGAAGAGTTAACAAGGTACTAATGGGAGATACATGCATTGCCAGAGGTGATAATGGGGAAATAAGCTGGCTGTCAGCAAGGGTCCACAGTGCTCAATGCTCTGTGTGGTCTCCTTTTCCAAATTATCCTTTCCACCATGCTTCCAGAGCCCAATGGTGATTCGTTGGACAGGAAACTCACCCGGGCTTGAGTAGTGACAGGCTGGACTCACTTAGCTTGGCCACAGTGCTCATCAGAAGGTGCCAAGCAGCCTACTGGACCAAGAGCACCTATCCTCTTCTGCTCCTTTACCATAGTGCTTACAGGGAGAGGTTTTATTGCTTAGGTGATGTAAACACTGGCATCCCTAACGGACTTTTGTTTCTCGTGGGACCGGCATTCCGAAGAACAGCTGGCGTGTCCCTGAGGTGGAAGCAGGTTCCCTTAGCAGACTGTAGCACGTGTAGCTCCCAAAGTCCATTAGACACTCTGTTCTGGGCCTACACAGCCCTTTTCCATGGCTCCCTTGGCTTAACTGAAGCCTTGTGAACATGAAATCCTATTTGTGAGCTCATTGGATAAAGATGAAGTCATAAGGGCAGGGCCTTCATGACATTAGTGCTCTGAAGCAAAGACTCACCAGGGAGAGCCCCCCTGACTCCCCTGCCCTCATGTTATCTTTGCCGTATCGTATTAACACACATTCTGAAAGCCAGGACAAGGCCCTCCCCGCAATCTGACTATGCCGTCACACAGACACTAGATTTCCATCCTAGTCAGATGTGGTAACACACACGCAGAATTTCAATCATAGAAATTAGGAAGCTGAGGCATAAAATAAATGATGTGATGTGAGCCTGCAGTCAGTGGCATGTGGTTCCGGCCACTCAAGGAGGACCACGAGTAAAGACACAGTATTTTCAATAATATTTACCTTCTACAAGGAGGTGAGAATAAAGCAAGGAAAACAACCAATACATTCAGAACTGATAAGAAATCCAACCTGGAGATCCAGCCCATATACAGCCACCAAACCTTTTCTGGTTTTCCCTTTATAAACCCCCATTCCTTCCCCTCACCCCCTGCTTCTATGAGGGTGCCCCACCCACCTACCCCCTCTCACCTCCCCTCCCTGACATTTCCTTACACTGGGGCATTGAGCCTTGGCATGACCAAGGGCCTTTCCTCCCATTGAAGCCTAACAAGGCCATTCTCTTCTACATATGCAGCTGAAGCCATGGGTCCATTCATTTGTACTCCTTGGATAGTTGTTTACTCCTGGGAAGCTCCGGTTGGTTAGTATTGTTGTTCTTGTGGGGTTGCAAACCCCTTCAGCTCCTTCAATTCTTTCTCTCACTCCTCCATTTGGGACCCTGTGCTCAGTTCAATGGTTGGCTGTGAGCATGAGCCTCTGTATTTGTCATGATCTGACAGAGCCTCTTGAGAGACAGCTATATCAGGCTCCTGTCAGCATGCACTTCTTGGTATCAACAATATTGTCTGGGTTTGGTGGCTGTATATGGGCTGGATCTCCAGGTGGGGCAGTCTCTGGATGGCCTTTCCTTCAATCTCTGCTTCAAACTTTGTCTCCATATTTCCTTCTGTGAATATTTCTGTTCCCCCTTCTAAGAAGGGCTAAAGCATCTGCACATTGGTCTTCCTTCTTTTTTAGCTTCATGTGGTCTGTGAATTGTATCTTGGGTAATCTGAGATTGGAGGCCAATATCCATTTATCAGTGAGTGCATACCATGTGTGGTTTGTGTGTGTGTGTGTGTGTGTGTGTGTGTGTGCTATGCTCACAGAGAGATCCAAAAGAGAATAGTTTTCATCCCTTACATCTCCTTTTTCCCTGCATTCATCTTGGAGACATCAGAATCTAAGGCTACTGTGTCAGAGATCTTCAGAGGAACAGAACATATACCCACACCTATGTATGGGTATGTGTGCATCAGTACATTTTGCACATATACACATATATACATTATGAAGAGAAAGTTTGAAGCTTCTCAATCTACCACCTACAAAATCAGAGAACTAAGAAAATGATGGTGTTATTCAGGTCAAGTTCAAGCCTTAAAAGCTGGGTCAGTGGCAAAAATCTTGGTCTGAATTCAAAAGTCTGAGTCCCAGGATCTCTTATATCTATGAAACTTATAGGCAGAAACATACACACACACACACATATATATATACATACACACATACACATATACATACGTATATATACACACATACATATATACATATACATATATACACAATACTTATATACACACATACATACACATATATACACACATACATATATATACACATACATGTAATATACACACATACATACACGTCTATACACACATACTTATATACACACATACACACACATATATACACATACATGTAATATATGCAGACACACACATACATATATATATAATTTCTGATATCTATGTGTATATCTCTGATAACTATGGTCCCAACTCAAGCAGAGAGAATAAATATATCTTTTTGTTCTATTCAACAGGTTGAATGGCAGAAACACCCTCATAGACTTACCTTGCTAGGTATTTTAGTATCCCCTTGCTAAGTCATGTGGACACATGAAATTAACTTTTGAGGCATCTAGGCATGGCAGAAAGAAAAAAGAGAGGGCTTAAATATGTACAGTTTTGCTAATTTGAAAGCTTCATGAAGCCACATATCCAACCATAACAATACTTGCATACTATTGAAAACATCAGCGACAATCTACAGCCATGAGACAGGTAGACATATCATGAAATGTCACCATTAATGTCACCTGTTCCAACTCATTTCACACAGGGAAGTCATGACACTTCAAACACTGAAAAAGTTGCTTCTGGTTGCTTCTGGGCACAGACAGTACCCATGGGTTGGATATTCTACAGAGACAGAGTGCCCAGAATCCTACAACCCCTTGAGAGAGTTCCATGTCAAGTCAAGAGCACCCAAACACAAGGTTATCAATAGCAGTAATTGGTACCTTTTGAAGGTATTATCTCAGGCCTTACCTCACATAGCACATTTGAACATCTGCCAAACTGTTTCAACAGTGTTGATTGGATTTACACTTCAAGTATACTTACACTTCATGAAGGGTCTCTACCATTATCACAGAATGTTATATTGGATTCCCTTTCTAGTTATTTAGGAAAAAAATAAAGAAAATGGCTAAAAAGTAACTAATGTGGGTGATAACCTTTACAGTCCTCACTAGATACAGTGCTCTCAAATTCTTTTTCTATCCCTTTTCTTTTGGCCCTCTGAGAAATCCCTTGGGAAATTTTAACTTGTTGAAAATCTACAGACTTCAGCCAACCATTCCTAAAGAGCAAGAGAATCATTATGGCTTTTCTGAGGCACAAAGGAAAGAGGTGCTTAACTTTAATTATACTGAGCTTTTATTGATTCGGCTGGCTTAATATCTTAAGCCTCAATTAACATCGGAGAACTTATAATCATCATCATTCAGGCTTGAAGAGGTGGAGGAGTTCAGGAGGAGGAGTTACTAAGAATGGGGAGCACGGTAGTGACAGAGCTGTGAATAAGAACAGGGAGCCCAATGGCTCTAGCTGCAGAGTGCACTCAGGGCCATATTGATCAAATGACTAAAAAGCAGACATTAAACATCCAAAGATAAGTGTGCTAAAGAACTTCTTCCAAGGCCATATTATAACAACAATATGAATCCTGGAAACATCCATTTGCTGAGTTCATACCACATGGTTTCTATTAAGTCTCAAACCCTGGCACAAATGGCTGAGGTGCCTATTGAACTTATCCGATTAGGCCTGGTCACCAGGTCCTCCCAGCATCCCTCAGTCCCTACATGTTACAGGATCTTCCTGTAACATGCACCCTGCCCTAAACATCGCCAGCTCAGAGATCACTGCCCTTCCTCCAGCTATTCTTCCCTAAATAACCCAGCCATTTTGGTTACTCCCTCGTTTTTTGGGGCCTTCTGGCTGCTGCACCTGGTTCCTCTCTCTCTCTACCTCTTTCTTCCCCTCCCCCTTCTCCTCCCATGGCTCAGGGTCTTATACAGTGGACTCTCCCAAATCTCCCTGCCTGTGACTATGCTCTCCCTTTTATTGGCAATGAACCTTCTCCTCGAGTGTACCTATGAGTAACCATGTCCCTGACTTGTTTTAAAAATTCATTCATCTGGTCCTGAAACCCAGGAACCAGTCACCTCCTTTCCTTTTCTTCTCCTCCTCTTCCTCCTCTTCTTTCATTCTGTTTCCCCCTTACTTTGTGACTTGAAAGTCCATGTCGTTACTGTTCTTTGGATGCTTGGCTTCTAGATTGTCAGTGACATTCTGTGTCACTGAATCCTCTGCAGGGATCTTTCCTCACTGTGAGCTAGTGTTACAGAAAACAGATCTGTACAGAGGAAAGCAGTTGGAGTGTTTGTGACCACATACCTATTACTTCCCTTTGCAGCCCAGGGGCAGTGACCTGTGACAGTGAGTTAGAGCCATATGCTTACCCCAAGTTGTGACTCCATTCTTCCATTTGCTAAATGCGTAAGAAGCACGTTTTCCTAGGTTCCTTCTTTTTAAGTTAGTTCCAGGACTCCTGTGGTACCTCCTGTCAGGGAATTGTCAAGGAATTCACCTTTCCTCACAGCTGTTGTCTGGAGCAAAGGTGAACGGTCAGATCCCACTGTGTTCTGACGATAAGAGGGCCCAATCTGCTTATCTTTGTTCCCACCAACTTTGTGTGAAGTTTGCACATGGTCTCTGACTGGGAATCACCTAATGGGTCCACTTTAGTGTCATTGTCTAATTGAGAAGGTAAAGTGGGAGCATATTTGAAGTTAGAGAAACTATGTCAGCTACCCCTCCTCTTGATTGTCTCTGTGCATTCTAAACATTCTCCAAAGTAGTTACTAGCCTATTTAAAGAGACAAACGCCAAAACTGGTGCTTTTGCTTCCCTTATGGTAGAGCTTTTCTAAATCAAATAAAAATTACAAGGGATCTTAGAAACCATGTTGCCTTAATTATTTTATAACTGACAAAGCTATTTTATAGAACTGTCCATCTGTCATATACTAGTGATCCGTGATACAAGAATGGCAGTTCAGAAATAACCTAACGTTTCTCATCAATTCTTTTATTATTTATTTAGGTTCATTACTATTTTAGAATAGTTTTTTTTTAATGAGATTTATTTTACTCATATACATGCTTTGCCCGCATGTATGTCTGTGTGCCACATGCATACCTGGTGCCCGAAGATGTGGTGAGACTGTGTGGGTGCAGGAAATCAAACCTGGGGGCCTTTGCAAGAACAAGTGCTCTTGAGCACTGAGCCAACTTTCCAACCCTATTTTCCGACATAAATAATCAATGTCTTCTTAATACTACACACGTACCTACGATTTTTTAAAACTACAACAACAAAAAACTGTTATGCATTATTATACAAGTGTCTTGGCTCCAAGTTTTTTATAAGTTTGAGAGAAAAATCTCTTAAAGGTTTTTACATGCCAATTGAAAAATATTTAACATTATGAAACAAGGAAGTCTTCTACCGTCTCATGGAAGACTGCTGGGGTTGGGGAAGAGATCATAACAATTAGAAAAGAAACTGTCTCGAAGGCATTTTACAGCAGTTCGTCACAGTAAAGTAATATTATGAAATAATCCAACCCTTTTATAAAATGGCCTCGATACCTGCTCTGGGATTCTCTACCACCTCACTGTGTTAGAGTCGTAGTAAAGACCCCCTCAGGGAAACCTAGTCTGGTCAAGAGAATAGAATCTCTGGCATGGATGGAGACAACATCCCAGCCGGACCAGGCCAATCACCTGGAGATGGAATGGTTGTCTTTTCTTTAATGAGATACTGTGGTTTTTTTTTTAAATTCCTACCCTCTAGTACAGTCTCTACCAGCCACCATGAGGTTCGGCTGGGGCTACCCATCTTTCTGAGGTCTGGGACAAAACAAACAAACAAACAAACAAACAAAAAGCAAACCCACATTTTATCCTATTTTCCTTTTTTTCCTCCCGCCTCCTTTTTTTCATGTTTTTCCTAGAACCCAGATACAGTTTTTTTTCTGATGCTCTGGGCTTCCTTACATTTTTTTCTAAAGCTCTACTCTCAGCCCTGTGGCTGCTTGTCCAGCCTGTGTCCAGTTTCCCATGCCTGTGTAAATGGCTTTCTCCCCTTCCTTCCTCAGTCTCCTCCAGCAACTGCAGAGATTACTGCTTGCCTGCCCTGGGGGTTTTCATTTAATGGCTAATAAAATTGTCCTTGAGCTTCTGTTTGAGTCAATTCTTCAATTCTTTTATGATTGAGACTAAGAATCCCACAAGGAGACCCCACTGTTCCCAGGATCAACAAGTTTTATGTATGATTGAGCCAAGGATTTTTTTTTTTCTAAGAGTTGCCATTTTTGATGACCTAAAGCGATTCACCTCTGAACAAGGAAGAATTTCCTTGAACTGCTTTTGGTCATTATTGTCATGAGGCCACTGTTTTGTCTGCACAGTGAAACCTGTGTTCTTCCCACCACAGCCCCCATGTCCTTCACTGCTTCCCAGACCACATTTCCCTCGTCGTTACTGCTAGCACCAAAGCTTCCCCTCTGCTTCCAGCCAATTCTTTTGTGAATATGGAACCCAAGGTGGCTTTCCATGGGGAGTTCTATCATTAAAAATTTAGGTTTTGAATTTATATGGAGTAACATTAGGGGGAAAAGAGAAGAGAGGGAAAGAGGGTGTCACAGTTACGGTTTTTGTTGCTGTGACAAGCATCAAAGGACACTTGAAGTAAGGGCTTCTTTCAACTCTCAGGTCACACTTTGTCACTGAGGGAAGTCAGGGAAGGAACTCAAGGCAGAAAACCTTACAGGAGCTCAACAAATGGCGTGGAAGAACTCTGCTTAATGGCTTGCTTCTCATGGCTTGCTCGGCCTGCTTTAATATACATATCTCAGGACACCCCTGGCCCTCTTGGATTCTCCCACACTGATCACAAATCGAGACAATACACTATAGACTTGCCTACTGGCAAGTGGAAACTTTTCCTCAATTGAGGTTCCTCTTCCCAAACAACTCTACCTTGTGTTGACAAAATCTAATCAGCATAGTAGGGGAGGAAGTGGGGAGGGAGGATGGGGGGAAGATAGAGGGGAGAAAGAGAGGAGGACAGGAAGGGAAAAGAAAGAAAGGAGAAGATGGGAAGTGAGAAAAGAGAGGGAGAAGAGAAAAGAGAGGCATTCCGAGTCTTCACTGGGAAGCTGTTACTGGTATCTTAATTATGTTTCTCGGAACAAGGGTGGATTTCTTTCAACTGTTTTTGGCCCTTACTGCCATGAGACCACTTATGGTGGTTTACAGCCAAAAGTCTTTTTGTTCATTTGATAATAACAAACATTCTGAAAGGTCCCTAATATGTGTGAAAAAAAAATCAGGGTGAGGAATGTCATCTGACTTACTCAAGCTGCTGTTAGAGGTCAGATTCAAATGCCTTAGCTCCAAAGAGGGTATCTTTCCAACAGAATAAGGGCATCTTCCCTGTTGGAGCCACATGTGCCTGTAAAATGCCATCTTAATTTCAGGTGACAGCTCATATCATTCCCCACTCCTCCTTGGTTAACATCATACCACTGGGGACTGTTCCTTTCCTTTTGCTTTCTGGACCAATGAATGGGAAACAAGGCCAACTAGGGACAGGAGAAGGGATGCGCAAAGGTAAATTCTTCATCTTCCTCAGCTTCTTCTGGTATCACAGGCAGTGGGTGATCTCTGACCCATTTCTGCCAGACCAATAAAGACCTCGTTTGAGCTCCATGAGGTGGTCAGGACGTCTGCTTTAGGAGAGTCAACTGGTTGTCTGGTGTCCTACTCTCTGGGATGCCTCATTATTCCTTTCTTGTTTACTCTGCCTTTCCATAATCCTTAAGCTCCATCCCGGGTATTAGCTGAGAGACTTAGAGTGGCTTTTCTTTTCTTGAATGGAGCCAGACTGATAAAAGATATAAGCTAACCTGAGCCTCTTAGGAAAACAATAGCAACACAACTCCTCCAAAGGGGATTACTACCCTTGAGGGGAAGACTTGGCCATTGGAGGAAATTTGTCAAACATTACATGGGTGTGTGCTTCTTTTTGACTTTTAAAGAAACTTCTGAAGAAATTTCACTAATGCAGCTTTTCACATTGATACTCCTTAATATTTGTAATTTGCCCAAACAAAACTTACCGTGGTCTTCTCTTCTCACACACATATTGGCAACAGTACTGTATACTGAAGCACTCTAAGTAGTTATCAATAAGGGAATAAAGCCAATCTATATTGTTTCATAGAGACGTGATTTCTGACTAGTTTTTTTTTCCTCTGACATGACCTTTATATCTCTTTGACATTGCCCCTGAGTTTTAGAATTTATCTGAATTACTTGGAGGTCTAATTCTCAGAGGGGTGGGGTCTTATCTCCAGCTTCTCATCAATAGATCTGTGACAAAGAGACAGACTTTGTCTCTATAAAACTGTGATTCATTCCACAAATAGACTTACAGATTAAATGAGATCAGTTGAAATCTGAGTAGGTTTATCTTTGTGAGTACTGACAGGCTATTGTCAGTTATGTGAAAAAAAACCAGAGATTTCTGTCGAGATAATCTTGAGAAATTGCTGGCCAACTAACACTATCAAATGCCAAGACTTCCTACACAGCTGTAATAATGAAGACCGTGCGTCAGCAGGACAGAATAGAAGAAAAGCATGATGGTGGGAATATAGACCATCTTAGCTCAATTCAGGAAAATTGAGAATTGTGTCCAGTACGAATGACATTATTCAACAGGTGAAAGCACTTACCTTACACACCTAGTGGCCAGGTGTGATCCATGGCACCCGCACAAGGAAAAGAGAGCATGAGCCACTTCAGAGAGATGCCTTCTCACCTCCACACACTCATCGTGAGCATGAGTTCCCCCACTCTACCAACAGGAAATGAGATAAATGTAATACATTTTTAAAGAATCATGTTCATTAAAAATAACATGGACGAGTAAAAGGGAAGATGTGGGATTTGAGAGATGGATGAACGCATTTTCCTAAATTTAGGCCATACAAATATTACTAAAATCAGTCATTACTAAAATTAATAGGAATAAAAAGAGCAAGAGACGATAATAAGCTCTTCACAAAAGACCAAAGTCAAGATGGCCAGTAAATGAAAAGGTGTCCAGCCAGTTGTAACCAGTTATTAACTGGGAATACGAATCAAACCCACAAAGGCTGTATAATTGGATTTTCTCCAAAATAGCCAATAAGAAGTAGGTTGGAAGCCGGGGAGATGGTTCAGTGGTTAAGAGCACTGACTGCTCCTCCAGAGGACCTCACTTCAATTCCCAGCAACCACATGATGGCTCACAACCATCTATATGGGGATCTGATGCCCTCCTCTGGTGTGTCTGAAGATAGTGACAGTGTACTTATATACATATACAGAAAATACATAATTTTTTTTTAAAGAAGTAATTCAGGAGTGGTGGTACATGCCTTTAATACTTGGTAGGCAAAGGTAGGTAGACAGATTTCTGAGAGTTTGAGGGAAGCCTGGTCTCAATGAAGAATCCGAGGCCAGCCAGGGATACACAGTGAGATCCTGTCTCAACAAAACAAAAACCAATCAAACAAAAATGGAAACAAACCCACCCCACCCATCCATCGTTACTAAGGCTTTGAAAAGAATGAAGCCAGAACTGATGGCTGATGAGTGGAAAAATGGGTGTAACCCCTTTAGCAGAGTTGTTTAATATTGACTGAACCTCCAGGATACAGATCTTATAGCCAGAACGCTTAGCAGGTGTACATCAACAGTGATGCTATCTACATTAGCTAACGCAGACATGGGAGGCTCGTTATAGTGGTACTTCCCCAATAGGCAAAAAGATAGAAACCACCCAGCATCCATTAAATGCAACACACTGGAATGCAGGACAACACTGGACTCAAACTAAGCAACCGTTGTCACACCAGCTAATGCAGAAACACTTCCTAAGCCTGATGCTGAGAAAATGTATTCAGACAGTACGAAATAAGACGAGAGTTCAGCTGTATAACTGATTCCGTTTGAATGAAGTTCGCAACCAAGAAGTCATCATAGGTAAAGAAGGCAGGGGGACAGGGAGTGTCCGGGGTGGCAGTGATGCTTCATTCGTTGATTGACATATGGGCACACAAGTACACTTATTTGCACACTAAGCTGTGCAGTCGTGGCTTGTGTGCTTCTCTATATTTCAAGATTAAGTTACATGAAAAATGTAATGACCGAGGGTCTCAGAATCCCACAGAGCTTTAGAATCTGACACACTCAAATTTCCCATCAGAGGGGAATGATGGCTGGCTTACCTTGATAGGCAGTTAGGTAAATGTATTTGGAAAGATAAATTCAAACTACTCTGTGAAATTCTCTCAGTGCAGCGCCAAAGACTTGAGAATCTATTATTCATCAGGCCATGGAGAGAGCTGATGAATTTAATGAAGCAATATGACCGGATCCACGTTTCTAGAAAGAACCTTATAGCAGTAAGTTGGAACAGAGGAAGAGGAGACTAGGAAGGCTAATTAAAATACTGCTGAAGTTTGGAGGGGAAAGAAAGAGAAAGTATTTTATGTCAAAAACAAAATTTGTCTCCCATGCCCACCCCTGTCTGCCTCTTATTTAGAGCCATTGAGTAAAGTGCAGATTCTGAGAGTACTGGCTACTGCTGGAAAATTCCATTTTTCCTTCCCCGGAGCATCTACATGGTTGATGGCTTCCAGGCACATAGCACAGTCCTGCAGGAACTGCTCTCAGGCTATTTTTATTCTGCCCAATACTTGGGTGCAAGCTCTTGCCATACCTCAGCTCTCGGGGCCTGTTCATGCACGGTGTCGCCTGTGAAGTTAAGAGGAAAAGATACGTTGTCTGATGAAAAGTCACAGGGTAAAACCTGTGCAACAAGGTTTCTGCCGATGAGAATAGATTGGCATATTTTGACATTAACTTCTTTATTTGGGTAATAAGACAGATTATAAAGATGGTTTAAGGTATAGATTAGCTCGTCTGTGGTTTCAAAAGTAACAAGAACATCTCTCTGACTCACTGGGCACCAAGAATAATCCAGGTGCTAGTGGACAGGGATCTACCAGAGATGAGAAAACTTCCCCTCTCTTCATCACTTTCTCTTTCTTTCTTTCTTTCTTTCTTTCTTTCTTTCTTTCTTTTTTCCTTCTTTTTTTTCTTTTTGCAATTACGTGAGCTTTATTGATGAACCAGTGCACTGGGGTCAAGACTCATATCCTGTCACGTGCCCCACGTCCTGCCGGCAAGAACGGCATGCGACAACAGAATTCTTCTGTGAACAACCTTTATTGTATTGTACTCTTGAGCAGGGGACCACGTGGAAGAAAAATGCACTGCTTATAAATGCCCAGGAGACTCGTGTTGCTACCTGATTGGTATGCCCTCCAGTATCTCTCTCCATCCCTTTCTAAAGTGGGTTACTTCCTGTGGTTAACAAAGTATATGAGAAGAGAGTACGGGGGAAAAGAATGAATATAGCAAGCCTGAACTGCAGTTATCCTTGGAAAATTGTACTTGCAAAGTTGACCTTTGACTTACATCTGGGAATTTAGATACCAGGGATTTCTCCATCATCAATTGATCAGAGGAGCTAGGTGCACCTAAATTTGTACAGACAATATGGCTGCAAGTATTCTTGACAGTGTGGGTGTGGGGTGGAAGAAGGGGAAGGGCAGCCATGATGATGGTCTGGCACGTTCAGGATCTTGAAGATGACCCAGCAGGTTGGAAACATGAGCAGAGACAATGCTGGTATTCGAGTGCAAACACCATCTGCTAGCTCCTAACCAGAGGCCAGTCTTAAAAGTTTTTCAAATGATTGCATGAGGCCTACTACCCACACTAGAAAGACAATCTGCTTCTCTCAAAAGTCTATAGGATTACATATAAATCTCACTGAAAAACACCCTCACTGAAGCATCCAGAGTAATGTTTGACCAACTACCTGGGCACTGTAGGCAGCCAAACAAGGAAAATCAACTAGCAAAGTGTTGGATAACTTTCCTCCAGGAAGTCTGGAATCTGGTACATAGCAGACAGAGGCTGTGTATTTAGCAAGTCTCTGATGAAAAGACTTGGCCTGGGATCTTTCTAATCAGAGCTTGACTTGCAGATAACCCTTACCAGTATTGTCTCAGCTCTAGCGTCGGGTGGAAGGGGGCGGACTCAGCACGTTCTGTGTCGCTCTGCTGGGAAAAGACCCTGGGAAAGCTTGCATTGTTGGCCCATGTGACTTTTGCCTTAGCTGTTTTTAGTTCTTATCTTTTGGCTCAAATGAACAGAGTCATGACTGTGACTGGGTAATGAGTTCCATGAGTTCCAGTGACTCCAGGGAGAGTCGTGGGACACCAAGCACCAGCTATGACAAGAGTCCACTGAAACATGTGAAAAAGCACACCAAAAAATAAGCCACGTGCTGAACACTGTAAGAACAGATCAAAAGCAGCCAGTAGAGAGGGAAGACTAGAAATACGAGGTGTTACATAAATTCCAAGTAATAATGATCAGTCAAATTGTACTTCTCTATTAATCCCAAAAGACGTTTCCACAGACTTTCACAGAAAACACGTTTAATTATGTACACCCAGCAGGAATGGTCATGAGACATCTCAATACACGTCGAACCTTTACTGTTCAAGGTAAGTCCAATGATTGGGAACTATTGAATGGAATTTATAGCCCAATAGGTTTTGAAATTGGTTTATTTGAATTATAAGGAAATACTTCATGTATAATGTTCTTTGAGTTTTGCTTAATAGGCACACTAATTAACTTCTCAAACTCAATAAAAATGTAGGAAATTTACCTATGTTCAGCACTTGACAAATAAATCATGTTAATTACATATTCACATGGCCAATAATGGTTCTTTTAAATCAGGCTGAACAGTGAGAGCGTCTTAAGATAATTATTCTCTTTAAATGAATCACATGTATAAAATGATTCCTGCTGGTCAGGACCTTCAAAGCTCCATGATGACTGAGAAGCAGGAGCTTCCCAATCCGATTCAGTACTTACAGCCTTTCATGACGAGCTATGGAAGGAGTAACACCCCCAGCACACTGTAATACATGTAGATAAGGATATACACACTTTAAGGATGCTGGGGAGTTCATCCTGGGTCTTGCTTGTTTGTTTGATTGATTTTGCTCTGTTTTCAGGGCATCTTTTGTTCCCCTGTTGCTCTTCACAGGAAGAAAGGCAATATATGAAAATCCCAGAAAACCCAAACAGTGATTCTTACAGTGCCATCTCAAGACCAATAATAGTCTACTATGTCACCCAGGACCTTGATAAAAACACAGATTCTGGGCAGCCAGCAGGCTCCGAGGGTAAAGGTACTCACTGTGCAAATCTGGAGACCCGAGTTCAACTCCCAGGACTCATATAATAAAAAGAATCAATGCAACTAACTTTTTTTTCACACATCCATCACAGGGACACACACACACACACACACACACACACACATACACACACATATGGAGTGGGGGTGAATATAGATGCTTTGAAACAAAGAACCCTATTAGAAAAGTAACAATAGACTGAACAGAATGTTTTTCAAAGAAGCTGTATGAATGTCTAATAAATGAATAAAAGATGTTTCATGTCACTAGCCATTTGGGAACTAGAAATCAAAACCACAGTGAGATACTACATTAAGACCATTGGGAGGTGGATCTTTGGAGGTTAGTATAGTCTATATATGAGTTGTTCCAGGACAGCCAGGACTGTGTAAAGAGACTGTCTAAGAGAGAAACTGGGGTGGTTGGGGAGAGGTGGGCAGAGAGACACACACAGAAAGAATTCTGATACATACTATAACATGGAAGGAAGTTGAATCTGTTTTACTAGGTGAAATAAGCCAATTGGGAAAAGGTAAATTTTGTTGATTCTACGTATACAAGGCAACTAGTATAGGTGTTTTCATGAGGCAGAAGGTCAACTAGAGGCTCTCAAAGACTGGTGATGGGCACAGCAGAAAATTAAAAAATTATGTTTTAATGGTACAAGTTTTCTATGGAAAAGGTTTTGGAAATCAGTAACAGTTCACAGAACATTGTGACTATACTTTAAATTTTTTATTTATTACTTGTTTACTTACTTTGAGACAGTTTCTCTGTGTAGCCTTGGCTGACCTGGAACTTGCTTTGTAGACCAGGCTGGCCTCAAACTCAGATATCTGCCTGCCTCTGCCTTCCAAGTACAGGGATTAAAGGCATGTGCCACCACTGGCTGGCTGGCAGCATTGTGACTATATTTAATGCCACCAAGAAGTAGTCTAAGAAGGATTGACAAATTTTATGTTATCTATTTTACCACAATAAGAAAATTAAACTTAATAATTTGATATTACTGTCCTTTTTTCTTTAGGGGTTGGCCATTAGTAGGTTGCCCATGCTGTTGTGGATGACCCACATGTTCATGTGTGCAGGACTAATTGACGGTTGGTGGGTTATTTTAGAGAGAGAGAGAGAGAGAGAGAGAGAGAGAGAGAGGGAGGGAGGGAGGGAGGGAGGGAGGGAGGGAGGGAGAGAGAGAGAGAGAGAGAGAGAGAGAGAGAGAGAGAGAGAGAGAGTAAGGAAATGAAATATATGATATTCTCAAAGGTAATTACCATTTTTTACACTAAAGGGGTTGTTGTTTTGGGTACGGAGACTGAAGTGGCCACCTCCTCCTGTAGCCATGAGAGAGTTCTAGTGGAGGGAGGGGACATCAACTCACCCACAAAACCTACAACGGAAATTTTGTCCTGTGTACAAGATGCACAGGGATAAAGAGGGAGCAGAACTTGAGAGAGGACCAACCAAGGACTAACCCAATGTGAGATACACCCCATTTGAGATCCAATCCCTGACACTATTTACAAAACTCTGTTATGCTTGCAGACAGAAGCTTGGCATAACTGTCTCCCAAGAGGCTTCATTTAGCAGCTGATGGAGACAGATGCAGAGAGACCCACAGTCAAACATCCGGCAGAGCTTGGGAAGTCTTGGGGAAGAGTAGGGGATAGGATTAAAGGAGCAGAAGGCATCAAGGACACCACAAGAAGACCTACAGAGTCAACTAACTTGGGCACATGGGTACTCAGAGATTGAAGCACCAACCAAGGAACATGCAGGAGCTGTATATAGGTCCCCTACACATTTTAATGTGCAGCTTTGTCTTCATGAGGGTCCCCTAACAATTGGATCAGGGGCTATCTCTGACTCTGTTGCCTGCCATTGGATCCCTTTCCCCTAACTGGACTACCGGGTTGGGCCTCATTGGGAGAGGATGAGCTTAGGTCTACTGTAACTGGATGTCCCAGTGTGAGGAGGTATCCAAGTGGGGGCTTTTCCTCAGAGAAAGGGAATGGGTAATGGGAGGAGGGATTTGTAAAGGACTGGGAAGAGAGGAGTGACATTAAGCTGCAATCAGAATGTAAAGTGAATAAATAATAAATAAATATCTATCTTCAGATAAAAACATTGATGTTTCCTATGTGACCAAAGCGTGTATATCCAAATGTGGACCCCTTAAGCAACTAGGATATAGTGATACTATGGCCATTTACTTTTTAGGAGCCACTTTTATACTGTTAAACTATGTCCAGGATTGTAGTTGACAATGCAACGATTTAAAATGTTTCCTAATGGCCTGGTTAATGAAGATGATCTCCTATGCAGTTACAGCCAGTGGTTATTACACAACAGGAGCGATCAGTGCTGGGGAGAATGGATACTGTGGCCGTGGATTGTGCTGTCTGTCATTTCTTAACTAATTTTGATATTAAGACATCAAGAGGCCCGTGTTCATGTCTCCAGGGTGCCATAAAGAACAGCCCCGCGGAGACATACTCCTTTTTTAAAAAAATATTTTATTTTTATTAATTTTATGTACTCGAGTACACTGTCACTGTCTCCACACACACACAAGAACAGGGCATTGGACCCCATTACAGATGGTTGTGAGCCACCATGTGGTTGCTGGGAATTGAACTCAGGACCTCTGGAAGAACAGTCAGTGCTCTTCACCGCTGAGCCAGCCCTGACATATTCCTTTTGAAGCCAAGAGAAGGGCTATTTCTTTCCTTTCCTTAGCATCTGGTAGCTACCTGTCCTTTGAAGTTCCTTGGCTTTTAGTTGCTTTAATCTTCTATTTTCACACGAGCACCTTTGTTTTGACATATCTGTCTCCATGTTATAGTTTCTAAGAAGTTATTGACAGTTGCTGAATCCTGGCGAGACTGTAATTTAAAAAAATTTTTTTTTATGTTTTTGAGTGTGGTTCCTAGTAAGTTAACCATGCTCTGGTAGATGGCCTTATACCCATTAGTTTGAGCACAAATTGAACTCTGCAGGTCATTCGACAACAAAGAGAAAAGAAGCCCATAGAGTTTGGAAGGCGGATCTGTGAAGAATGGGGTAAATATGATCCAACTATATTATACGAAATATTCAGAGAATTAATGAACTATTGCATTTAGAAATTCCCCCCTTTTCTAAAGACACAAGTCACATTGGATCACTTACTGAACCAATGATCCATTAGCTCTGCAAAGACCCATCTCCAAGCCATATCATATTCTGAATTAGTGGATTTGTCTTTTGTAGAAGCACACACTGAGGACACCTGTTTAGAAGTCTCTGCCAGTTGATGAATAGAAAGTCCCATAACAGAAATCCCAAGGAACAGCTTCCCACTAGCAGGCAGCTAAAATGTCATCCTTAAATATGAGAAGCTGTTTCGATAATTAAAGGCTATTCTATGGATTTACCAACCTTTGGGGACAACAGTACCCTCAGTACATGATTATAATAGGCTGGATCCTCAGAGTGAACATACATCAACATATATAACTCCTACACAAACAAATGTATTTGGTCCTGGAAGTCAGAATCACCACTGACAGAAAACTTGCTTTAGCATCCTGAGACCAAGTTACATAAGCTTTTTACAGATCCATGCATATTAGACAAAATCTACATTTCCAAGGTGGCAGCAACCTTAGCAGAAATGCCATGTTTTGGCAAATGGTAGGAAGCAAATGCGCGTGCCTTTGGAACACACTGAGCCGGCCTAATGGCACCTCTTTCCTTTCAGAAATTTAGTACCCACTCGGTTCCTGCGATTCTCTCAGCTGTCTGCAATGTTTCTTTCTAAACTGCTCTTTAGCAGCAACACCCTCCAGGCAGCATCCATGGATTTTTAAGACCAGAAAGCAGAGGGCCAAATGCCCTACTAAGAATAGCTACATTCCTGGGTCAATTAAATCCAACATGACATCTTTGGTGCATACGTAATGTGATAATAATAATGGTCTATTTCTTAGGCTGCGGTGAGGAATAACACATTAGTGACTGTAAAGCACTCCGAAAATAGAAAGAGCTCAATAAAAGCTGGTAATTATTAATGGTAACCATTCGAGACTGACCTAGAAATTACCGTTAAGTTACAGCATGCATCTTGTAATCTATTCTTTTTCTTGTAATTTTTGGTCTTCTAGCTCCAAGTTCTGAGCAAAGAGGGATTTTATGAGGCTGTAGTCCTCAGGAGACTTCTATGTCAGAAGCTTAGAAAAAATACTTAAAAAATACTTTTATATTTTATTTATTCATTGAGAAAGAGAGAGATATACACAAACACACAGACACAGACACACACACACACACAGAGAGAAAGAGAGACAGAGATGGAGAGACAGAGATACAGAGAGATAAAGAGAGAGAGACAGAGAAATAGAAAGACAGAGAAATAGCAAGACATAGTTTGTTTATGCTTGACCTAGGGAGTGGCACTATTAGGTGTGGCCCTGTTGGAGTAGGTGTGTCACTGGGGGTATGGGCTATAAAACCCTCATCCTAGCTTCCTGGAAGTCACTATTCTGCTAGCAGCCTTTAGATGAAGATGTAGAACTCTCAGTTTCTCCTGCACCATGCCCACCTGGACACTGTCATGCTCCTACCTTGATGATAATGAATTGAATCTCTGAACCTGTAAACCAGCCCTAACTAAATGTTAGTTTTTTAAGAGTTGCTTTGGTCATGGTGTCTGTTCACAGTAGTTAAACCCTAACTAAAGCAGAGAGTATACACACATGTAGAGGTCAGATGATAACTTTCTTCCTACCATGTAGATAACAGGGTTTGAACTCAGGTTGCTAGGTTTGGCAGCAAGCATCCTACTTAATTACTTATATCATGACAGCCTAACACCTTTTAGTCTCTTGCTCACAAAATGTGGTTTTTATCTATGGTCAAAATTGGAGATAAAGTCTTTCTCTCCCTTCCTCTCTCTACTTCTTTTTCTTTCTTCTTCTCTTTCACCCTTCCTTCCTTCTTTTCATTCCTCTTCCCCTTCATTCAACAATTAGTTGCTGAGTATTGAAAGTGTAGACCCCTCCCCCATAGTTCTAAAAGACTAAACCACCAATCAAAGAGCACACATGGAGGGGCCCATGGCTCCAGCTGCATGTGTAGCAGAGGATGGCCTTGTGCGGCATCAATGGGAGGGGAGGCCCTTGGTCCTGTGAAGGCTTGATGTCTCAGTGTAGGGGAATGTCAGGGTGGGGAGGCAGGAGTGGGTGGATGGGGAGCACCCTCATAGAAGCAGGTGGGAGGAAGAGATGAGATAGGGGTTTTTATGAAGGGTAAACCGGGAAGGGGGATAACATTTGAAATTTGAAATGTAAATACATTAAATAACCAATAAAATATTAAAAATAAATATAGGAAAGTATAGGCTTTGGTTTGGGGGACACAAAGGCAAAAATGAAGACACAGACATGGTACTATTTCAGAGTCAGCAGGCTAACCAGAGGGAAAGATAACCAGACACTTATTGAAACGATGTACTAAGTCTAGCAAGACAAGAAAACAGGAGCTGTATAAAGCCACCTTAGACATAGGACTGCCCTGCCAGGGCTGGAGCCGGGTAAGACAGGGTAGGTTCGCTGAGCCTCTGCAAGGACACTCTTGCTCTCTTACATTTCCTTCTCCAGAAATGACTGTCCTGGGAATAAACTATGTCACTTCCTTATTTCCGCAGGGAGTGGCTCAAGTGACGCTTCTTTACTTTTTCTTTCTTTCTAAGAATGGGAGAAAAGGGTCTTTTACCAGACCAACAAAGTCTTGCTCTGCTTCCTCTATTATCTAAGGCACTGAACAAATTATTGACCAGCCACTAGGAAGATGTGCAATAATGTTAGGCTTCTCTTGACCAGTACACAGATCTCTGGTCGGTTGAGCTCTGGTGTAGGGACTTACACTGGTGCCAGTGAAGAATGGTGGCAGCCAGGGCTCACCTTGAGGCTTCTGTACTGTGGCCCTTGCTATCTCTGTCTTCCTGTGTCTTGGTGATTGAAAGGCTGATTGTTTTCTAGTTTCTCCACGCAAGGTTCAGGCCTTTCTTTTTTCGAGCTTGTCGAAGACTGGACTTTTCATTTTTGTACCCCATCCTTTCTTTATGACTGAGAAACTCCTCGGTTCTCATCTCCACGCAGGTAGGACCTTGGTCACAAGCACTTTTCTGATGTTTCCTATCCCACAGCTGAAAGAGCTCAGTGCTGGCTCTACTGACTCCGTTGTTGACTTGTTTCAATTTGTTTGTTATGGCCATTGGCTCTCCCTTCTCTTCTTTGCTGGCTTTGCAAATGTGTATTGAATTCCTCCTCTGATCTCAAACCATACTCTTCCCTTTCTTTATAGTTTTCTATAGAATTATATATATCCAAGTATACACTGGATCCATGCAAAGACTCAAGTAGCTTAGTTGGCTAAGAAGACATGTGTTTAAAATAAAGTCAAATTAAGACCAGGGTTTGAAGGTAACATGTATGTATGTATGTATGTATGTATGTACGTACCTTTTTGATATGAGTGATCGCTATATAGCCCTGGCTATCCTGGAATTTACTATATAGACCAGGCTGGCCTAGAAATTAGATCTGTCTGCCTTTGCCTCCCTATTGCTAGGATTAAAGGCATGTATCACAATGCCTAACCAAAGGTAACTTAGAAAGTGAGTCCCCAGGGCTCTTACCAAAACAGCTGTCTACTAACCTGCACCAGCCTGGGTCTTGGACTCTGTCTAATTCAGCTCTTCTCTGCTTTGCTTAGCCTTGTCTTTGCCCCAAAATCACAGCCTGAGCCAACAAACAGCTATTCTTTCTGCTCAACACACCCTGTGTTTGTTCTGGGACTCTAATAGTCATTGGTTGTAATCACACACATTTCTTTTGAGTTTAGCTTTCTGGAGGCTGCATAAAGAAGTACTGTGTTCTATAATGTATTAGATTGGCCCATTAGGTCGAAGTCTGAGGAGTCTGTCCTAGCTATTTTCCTCATTGCTCTTACAAAATGCTGGACAAAAGCAACTGGGGGAAGGAACGGTTTGTTTTGGTTTACAGTCCAAGGGCACTGTCATGGTGGGAAGGTGATAGCAGTGGGTCCTAGAGGAGTCAGGAGAGAAATCAACGTGAAGAACAGGAGGCTGTCTTGTTCCTTCTTTACCCAGGAATCAGCCTCATGGGCCAGTTTGTTGTTTGTCCTTCACGGTTTATATTTTCAACCTTCAGGTTTTAGAGAGAACCGTAATAGTGTTTTGTGCTTGTTTAGGTTTTAAGCGATGACCGCTAAGGAAGGCCTGTTAGTAGTTTGGACAATTAGGAGGTTAGAGTCTAAGGCTGCTAATCTGGCAGAACCTCGAACCACCCCCAAGGACAAATTAATTTAAACTGGGCAAAGAAGAACAGCAATTATTACCTTGTGTAGGGCCAAGGAGTGCTTGTTAGAGACGGAGTGTGCTGCGGAATGCTAATAATGGTTTTGCAGCTGGTTCTGAGTGCCGTAGGTACACAGATTGCTTTTGGTTGATGGAACTCTTGTTTCTTGTGAAATTTGCTCCTCAGGGGAAGTGTAAAAGGAAAATGTAAGTCTTTCTTAGATCCACAGTACAGAGGGGGAAAAATGGCATTGCTTCACGGAATGAGCAATAAGGTTCAGGGGCACAACTACACGGAAACTTCATCATGGGGTGTTAGACACAGCAGAGAACAGGCGTACCCAAGCCTATGGTGGGATTGTTGTTAATCAGGTACATTAGTCTGATTACATTTGAAATATAAGTCTTCAGGTACCTTGCAAAGGAGTGAAAAGTCCCTTTTGAAATGTTAGCAAAAAAAAAAAAAAAAAAAAAAAAAAAGATGGATTTGTTCTCAGGCTTTTAGCTAAGATTCTGCGCCATCTGAAATTCCTTGAGGTTAGGCAGTCCTATATTGCCAAAAGATGCAAGTGACCAGATGCTTTCCAAGACAATTGCACTCTTGTATTTATGAAATATCTTACTTTAAAATAGTTAAAGATGCTTTCCTGAATTTCCCCATCTGAGCCCTGGATATTTCCAAATATGCTTCTACATGTTGGAGTAAAAGTGGCTTGCCTTTTAAATTTCCTCACACTATGAAATGCTAGTCTAAAGCCTGTGTCTCACTGCACTCAGGGAGAGAAAGCCCTGTGGGGTGACTAGCCAGGGGTTTAGAGTCTATAAGACATGGATATTAATAAATTCTTAAACTATTAACTAATCTTTAATCCTTTTTTTAAAGGAAATGATTTCATAAATGCAGAGTCTTGTGAGAACATGGTCTTGTTTCACGGAGCTTTAAATAACTGCCTATGCCTCCCTGGTTATGCCTCCCTGGTCCCATGCTGGTGTCATGAGAAAAGGAGTATAACAAAGCATGAAAACAGCCATCCCATTGGCTATTCCTGTAGTCTCTATGAAATCATATCTAGTGCCAGAAAGCACCAATTGGATTTCCTCTGAGGCTATGAAGTGTGCACTGAAGATTGCAAAGATGGTTAAGGATATCACACAAAGCATTTGCCCATCCTTGTCACCTCTCAGTACACACAGAGAACCCCAACCTTTTCCATAACTCTGGGATCTGTGACAGAGCAGAGGCTGGGGCTTCCTAGTTGCTTTGGTACTACAGGGGGACCTCTTTAGATGCAGAAGGCCACCTCTAAGACTTGCAGATTTATGTGGTGACTCCTTTTTCTGCCAAAAGTCCCTTCCCAGTCTTTTGACTCATTCTTCATTCTACTGAAAGTAAACTTCAACAAAATGCTCACCTCAGAAGAAAATCAATGAACAGAGCTAATGAAGCCACAACTTTATTCTCTAAAGGACATTCATTTGTATGTAGTTTTGAAAGTTCAATCTTATTTGCATATAGAAAAAAGACCAAAAGTGCAGAATAGAATCCCTGCTATTTCTCAACTACTACAATTTTGAGAAGTCAGTTTAAAGTTGGGGAGGAGAAAAAAAAGAATTTTTTGTTCTCCCCCTCTTTTCCCTTCCTTCCTTCCTTTCTCTCTTTCTCCCACCCTCCCTCTCTCCCTGCCTTTCTTCTTTCTTTTTTTGTTGTTTTATTTTCAAAATAAGGCCTGATTATGTAGTTTTGGTTGGCCTGAACTCACTATATAGACCAGACTGGCCTCGAACTCACAGAGATCCTCCATGACTCGACCTTCTGGGAGCTTGGACGTTTTCAATGCTGTCAATAATGAACAACATCAACGTGCATCATGAACAATCATTTTCTTCTCTAGGAAAACTCAGTCTTCTGTTTACACCCACTATGTTGCAGGTTCTGGGATATCTTATTGGCAGAGCAACATGACAGATATAACTGTAAGGCCACCAAAATTGTCCTTGAACCGATTCATAGGACTCAAGGAAAGTGGGTTTGTTGGTGAGCGGCTTCCAATGATGGCTCTAAAAACCAGAAGTTAGCAGCTGCTCCTATTTAAAAAAAAAAAATCAAACAAGATTATTTGTCACTCACATCCTCCCAAAAACAGGTCAAGAAAATGTGCTACATATATGCAATAAAGTTTTATTCATCTACAAAGAAGCAAATGATATCATCTCCTGGGAAATGTATGGAACTACAGATTATTAAGCAGAAAATGCCAGACTCAGAAAGACTTGGTTTCTCTCCATTGTAGACTTTAGAATATGTTGGAGACTGTGCATGGCACAAGCCCAGGCTTGCTCTGGGGTTAAATGGAACAAGCCCTCCTGACTCTTCGTGATCTGGAGTTAAAGCTCCATTTTCAGCACCAACTCTACTTTTCTGTCTTCTTCCTCCTCACCCGTGTTTTGCTTCCTTTTCACCCCCCACTCACCTTAATTACCGTCTGCATCCTTTTACGTTGTGAGGCTATGTAAGTCACCCTGGACCTTGATCCATTTACCATGTTCATGAATTAAAACTATGCCCTTCTGGTTTTTATAGTTTCTATCTATGAGTTCTCTAGAATATAGAAACATCTGTATGTGGGGGAAAAAAGACATGGTTTTGGGAAGAAGAGGACAACCAACAGGAATGAGGAGAGGGAAGACAGGGGAGAGGGCTGGAAGTATAAAACCCAAGTACATTATATGCATGTATGAGAACATCATAATGAAACTCATTGCTTTGAACAATGAAAATACACTGTGATGGTTTGAATATACTTGGTCCAGAGAGTGGCACTGTTATGAGGTGTGGCCTTGTTGGAGTAGGTGTGGCCTTGTTAGAGTAGGTATAGCCTTCCTAGAGGAAGTAAGTCACTGTGGGGATAGGCTTAGAGACCCTCCTCCTAGCTCCCTGGAAGATAGTAGTCTGCTCCTGGCTTTCTTTGGATAAAAACATAGAACTCTCAGCTTCTCTAACACCATGTCTGCCTGGACACTGTCATGCTCCTACCTTGATGATAATGGACCAAACCTCTGAGCCTGTAAGCCATCCCTAATTAAATGTTGTCCCAATGTAAGAGTTGCCTTGGTCATGGTGTCTGTTCAAGGTAATGAAACCCTAACTGAGACATACACTTAAAAAAAAAAGCCAAAACAGAGTTTTTGGCAGTGTATATATTATGACTTTTACATATTATTCCAAACACAAAAATCCCAGGAACATAGCACATGGAATACAATAAATCTCTGAGTGAGGTAACCCAATCACATGGTATGCACTCACTGATAAGTGGATATTAACCCAAAAGCTCAGATTACCCAAGATACAATTCACAGACCATATGAAGCTCAAGAAGAAGGAAGACCAAAGTGTGAATGCTTCAGTCCTTAAAAGAGGGAACAAAAATATTCACAGGAGGAAATACAGAGACAAAACTTGGAACAGAGACTAAAGGAAAGGCCATCCACAGACTGTCCCACTTGGGGCACAAACCCAGACAATATTGTGGATTCTAAGAAGTGCATGCTGACAGGAGCCTGATACAGCTATCTCCTAAGAGGCTCTGCCAGAGCCTGAAAAATATAGAGGCGGATGCTTGCAGCCAACCATTGAACTGAGAATGGGGACCCCAGTGAAGGAGTTAGAGAAAGGACTGAAGGAGGTGAAGGGGTTTGACACCCCATAGGAAGAACAGCAATATCAACCAACCAGACACCTCAGAGCTCCCAAGGACTAAACCAAAGAGTACACGTGGATGGACTCATGGCTCCAGCTACATATGTATCAGAGGATGGCTTGTTGGAAGCCCTTGGAACTGTGAAGACTTGATGCCCCAGTGTAGGGGAATGCCAGGGTGGGGAGGTGGAGGGTGTGTATGTGGAGGGGGAGGGAAACACCCTCGTAGAAGCAAGGGTACAAGGGGAGGGATAGGAGGTTTCTGGAGGTAAAACTGGGAAAGAGGATAACATTTGAAATGTAAACTGAAAAAATATCCAATTAAAAAAAAGAGAATGGATGGGAACATTTCTAGGAAAGAAATAAATGCTCAAAAAGCAATAATCCTAATGAAGGAAGTGAGAAATTCTCTACCCCACACCCGTGCAGAAACAATGGCCCAGTGGCCCACCCTGCCTTGGCCTAAGGGACTTCCTTGAGTAAACTATGTGCTGACTGATAGTCACCTGACCCTCTGTTCCCAGATGAAGTTCCAACACCTGTCACATGTTTGCTAGCCAATAGATTCAAAGTCCAACACTCTTAACCAATAAGTTTAAACTATAACCTTGCTGATGTAACCTGTTTTTGCATTGATCCCTGATCTCTTGTCTCATTCATGGGAAACTCAAATAGATAAGACTCAATTGGGGTCTTACACTAATCAGAAAGACAGGTGGCTCCCTCTTTCTTGGGAATGGACTTTGGAAATTTCAAGTCAGATCTCTTCCTGTAGCATAATACTGGCCATTCATGGAAGCAGCAGGTATATATTCCTTTGTCCTCAAAACAGAACTTTAACTGTAAGAGGCCTCTGTGTCTCCCACTAGGCACACAGAGGAAATATATGATAAAAGACATATGGGGAGGTGAAAGAAATGAGGAATTCTCAACCCCCCACCCACGAGGAAACAATGGCCCAACGCAGCCCACCCTGCCTTGGCCTAAGGAACTTCCTTGAGTAAACAATTCTCAGGAGAATTGTAAAATGTGCTGACTGATAGCCACCTGACCCTCTGAAGAGTCCCAGCTAGGGTCCTGACACATATGCGCACTAACCAATAGGTTTAAAGGTCAATATGCTTAGCCAATGAATTTAAATTATAACCTTCCTGATGTAACCTGTACCCCTAAGAAGTATAACTGCTTGTAACAGCCTTTCGGGGTCGCCTCTCCTCTGGATGCAGGCAACCCCAGTGCACTGGACGAATAAACCTCTTGCTTTTGCATCGATTCCCGATCTCTTGTCTCATTCATGGGAGCCTCAAATAGATAAGACTCAGTTTGGGTCTTACAGAGGAAATCAAGAGAGCTGAGTTTTAATTGTTCAACAGAGTAACTAGATCAGGGCAAGGGTGGCTTGCAAAGCCGAGTAGTGGACAATGGTGTAGACAGAGGAAGTCAACAGTGATAGACGAAGGAGAGGGAACCAGCGACAGGAGGAAGATAACAAGAAATAGAGCTGGTCCTGAAGATGCAGTTATAGGGCCAAAGAAGCGAAAGAAGCAATAAGGCTTGTGCCACTCCAGAGCAGGCCTGGGCTTGCGCCACGCAGACACCTCCCATTGCTCACAGGAAAGAAATTCTCTCATAGATCTTACTTCCAATAATAGCAGTCTCAGATAGACAGCAAACATGGCCATGATGGTTTTTGTTGGTTTGGTTGTTTTTTGTGGTGAGTCAAATAATTCCTACAGTGTGGGCAGAAGAGCCATCTGGTCTTTAGATAGAAGCAACAGAACAAAGGCTAGTTCCTGAACCTCGCAGCAGGCGATCTTGTATTCTCACCCCCTTCTTGTTTTCCCGACTCTGCTCTGGAGGGAGGATGAAAAAAAGGAGCTATAAACACTTTTCTAGTCTAATGTTTAGTGGTGGGCTAGGAGACTAGCATTAGTGATTTCACCGAGTCCAAAGAATAACCCTGTGAAGGTACCTGCTTCTGCTGTTCCACTTTCAAGAAAGCCCAGGGGTTGACAAATTGACCCAGTGTGATTTGTATCAGAAGTGGAGTTTGGACCTGTCCAGACTTTCATGGTAAATCATTATGGCTTTGCCTGAGCCAGTCTGCAAAATGTTTATCATGTGCCCTATTATAAGATGGTCCCTAATTTACCAAACGCTGCTTCTAGTTGCTAACCCTCAGCATAGGCGAAAAGATGGGGGAGGGGTGTACGTGTGAATGAAAGAGAAATAAAAAAGATTTGAACTTTGTTATACTCTATGTTTCCTTTATCTACTTTATTGTCATACCCCCTCCCCCAGCCCCCCCATCATGCCCCCTCCTCCAGCCCCTCCTCATATACCCTCCCCCAGCACCCGATCATTGTCCCTTAAGCAATAGATACTGGTCAGGATATTAAAAATGAGGAGAATAGTGTTTTTCCCCTAGCTGTTTTTTGTCTAAGTGAGACATAGATAGCTGGAAGTAATTTCAATCCATTTCAGAGAAAAAAGACTGTCCACAATACTGTCAGGCCGGAGATGAATCCAGGACAAAGCTTTCTCATTGTATTATGTGCTAGAGAAATAGAGTCAAAGTCATCTTAACTTCGTAATGAATAGCCTTTCGTCAGAGTGAATATTTGGCTCATGGGAGGTTAAAGGAGAAACAGGACTGAAATGCTTTAATAGCCCAGAGACTTGCACACTGAAATGATTTTATTGCTTTTTAGTTGAGTCCCCAGTGGACAGCACACAATAAAACTCACTATCTGATAAGGCTGCCTTGTTGAGGAATCTCACTGGGAAACAGGCACAGCATACTGAGTACAGGGGTTGGCAGCAAACCTAAGGTGACCCATGCAGCTGCTCCCCAGGTGGCAGACAGGCTCGGCCCCATCACCCCATTCCCCTCCCCCCCACATCTGGGTGAACCAATATTCGGAGTACACATGCAAATTCTTTTGGAGCAGGTTGTGAGGAGTGGTCATGTCTATCAGGAAGGATGCATGAGGCATTTTCTGGTGGTCTCATAAATAATCTACTGAGTGTGAATGGGAGGCCCATAGCTGGACTACACTCACATTAGCTATCAAGAATCAAAATTGTTTGTTTCTTGTAGGGAGCATTTTTCTGCAGATCTCAGAGACCCAGCTGAGACATCTGAATCCTAAATATCAGAAATCAATGGCATCCTTGAGATCTTACCACCAGGCTGCTTGAATAACCGAAAATTCTGAGGCAGGGAAGGACAAACAACCTTTTGGAAGTAGTATGGACAGGCAGATGCACTTTGTCCAGATAAGTAAAGGAACTGCCTTGAGAAGGAAACATTGGTTTTGCTTGGGAATGAAAAGGTTAAAGCATTTCTCAGTCTCTCTGACTAAGAGGAACTGAGAAGCATCACAAAGCAAACAGTGTCAAATCTAAGAACTTAAGGTTGGAAGCAAAGACTCATAAAATATAGATCAGTGGTTCTCTACCTTCCCAATGCTGTGACTCTTTAATATAATTTCTCGTGATGTGGTGACCCTTCCATCATAAAATTATTTTTATTTCTGCCTCATAACTGTAATTTTGCCACTGTTATGATTGTGATGAAAATACCTGCTATGCAGGATAACAGATATGTGGCCCCTGGGAAAGGGTCGTTTGGCTCCCCAAAGGGGTTACCACCCATGGGTTGAGGAGCACCAATCTAGCTAGACAGAACACTGATGAATATCAGCAAAGAGGAAAAAGGAATTCAGCTTAGCATTTTCTCATTCTTAGGAGGCATATCTCTAAGTTTCCCCTCTACTTGCAACTCACCCTGTTTATGTCTATGTGGCAACAAGCAACATCATTTGTCTACTTAATATTTGTTTCTGGAGTGAATGCTGCCTAAGGATAGTGAGACATTTCTGGTGGGAGTAGAAACAGAATAACCATTTTGCAAAGCAAATTGGCACTATCTCCCATTGTTCAGAACATCCTCTCAGTTTCATTTCTTGGTATATGTGCACAGGAAATTCTAGCACATTCATAATATTAAACATTCATAATAGTAAAACATAGAGGCAGATAGTCACCGCTCAAGAATAAAGAAAGCCCAGTTCATATGGTTGAACCGAGTTAATAGTTGCCAAGTGAACCACATCATTTCAACAACAGTGCGGATCTATCTATGCAATGCAATAGTAAGTGGCAAAGCCTAACATCACTGTCTTAGTCTGTTTTGAATTGCTATAGCCAAATAACTGAGGGTGGCTAGTTTCATAAAGAGGTTATAGTTCAGATGGCTGGTTACAATCCAAACGGGATGGTGCCAGCATCCTTGGCAAAGGTCTACTGGCTATATTAGAACATGACAGTGGAAAGAGAACCAGCCACGAGAAGACAGGCCAAGCACATAGAACAACCCTGCTCTAAAACAACACCCTCTAAGACCCATTTTAGAATGAGACTCCTATGAGCCTCAAGTGTAGGGGTTTCCTTGTAGATGTCCAGGTTGGGAACCCCACAGCTAGATTTTCTCTGCATGTTTGCCAGTTGTAGATTTCTGTAATGGACTCTATCTGAACATAAAACTCTATTGATGGGAGATGCGAGCTACACTTATTTGTGGGTATAAGGATGAGCAGTTAGAATGCAGTTAGAATTTATAGTGCCTTAGGAATGTGGCAGTAGTGGGTTTTCTTCTAGGGTCCATGACCTCACCTAACCCAGTTAGCTAGGTGTCTTAGGGTTTCATTGCTGTGAAGGGACAAAATGACCAAGGAAACTCTTAAAGACAACATTTGATTGGTGCTGGCTTACAATTTCAGTTGTTCATTCTTTTATCATCAAGGCAGGAATCATGGCAGTTTGCAGGCAGGCATGGTGCTGGAGAAGCTGAGAGTTCTACATCTTGATCTGAAGACAGCCAGGAGGATACTATGTCTTCTGGAGGCAGCCGGATGAGGCTTTCTTCCACACTGGACAGAGCTTGACCATTAGGAGACCTCAGAGCTCACCTACACAATGATGTACTTTCTCCAACAAAGCCATACCTATTCCAACAAGGCCACAACTCCTAAGAGTGTTGCTTCTCACGGGCCAAGCATAGTCAAGCCACCGCACTACGTTTACTGTGCCAGAAGTAATCACACCTACATCTAACTAGGCAACTATTGGTTACCTTCAGGGTATGGGTACTTATGTGACACCACTGCATTCTAGGGTCAGCTTGCCCGATTGATCATTGTGGTGGTTCCTAGGCATCACGCCTGAGTAGAACTGCTGATTGCTTTTCGTTTTTGATTTATAGGTGGATATAGGTTTAAAAAATCAAAACATTTCTTGAATGAGAAAAATTGAGTGTCAAGTAGATTTAAAAGGAATAGAAAGAGCATGATGAGAATATTGTCTTAAATCAGTAGTTCTCGGCCTTCTGGATGCTGCGACCCTTTAACACAGTTCTTCAAGTTGTGGTGACCCCCAACCATAAACGTATTCTGTTGCCACTTCGTAACTGTAAATTTGCTACTGTTACAAATTGTAATGGAGATATCTGTGTTTTCTAATGGTTTTAGATGGCCTCTGTGAAAGGGTACTTTGATTCCCCATCCTAAAGGGTGTTGTGATCCACAGGTTGAGAACCACCTTAAATAAATGGGGTCCACTATCTTCTGAGAAGAGCATGGCAAAGGGACAGAGTATTGTTATGTCAGTGGAGAAGAACAATGGCTCCTGAGTCTGTCCTGGAGACACCCCAGCCTGAGCTGGCAGCATTGCATTATCCTCAGGCCAGTTCATATGGACTTAGAAGGAATCCTTTAGTGGGATCCTTCAACCAGTATGAACTGATGCATTGAACAATCGAGGCTGGGGGTATTTGAAAATGTTAGTGATAAATCTTAGGTATATGGATGTTTGTTGTAAAATTCTCTCAATTTTGTTGCACATTTGATACTTGCAGTATAAGATGTTGGGGGAAAACCCATTGGCATATTCTAAAAAAATAAAGACAGACTTTTTTTATTCAAATTATGTCAGTGTTTGATTTGAGACTAGTAAGCTCACACTAGCAGGTGAGAGCTACACTGCTGGGAATCCTAATTTTGAATTTCATTGTTACCATGGGGCCTGATTAGATTCCAGCATTTCAGTCTGTCATCATAACTCTAGAATTCTGCTCAATACCAAAGACTAAATGAAGTGTTCTGGAGACAGTGCAACTCTCTTCTTTCTTCTCTTTTTGGACTTTAAGGGGGCCAACAGGATCCTTCAATCTCTTAAAGGCCAAACAGGAGCAGACTTCAGGCAATTTTTACCCCAACACAAGATCAAGGAGACTATAACCACCACTCCTCCACATCAACACTCTCTAGGGGGTTGACGGAATACCCAAGAGGCAAAGCCTGTGCCAAGCACACACCCAGGCTGCACCCTAGTTTTGTAAGAAACCAAGAGATAAATCAGCATCTTGTTCACTTACAAGAGGTTGGAGAGACTTCAGTTCTGCACTTGCTCATCTCTAAAAAGGCAACAGATTGAGTTGCTTCTACACAGGTTAGCCTATTGCTTAACCTTTCTGTGCACAGTTAAATTATTTTTATTCACCCTGCCAAAGTGATACAAGAAATCCAGTTCTTGATATGTGGGCTGTCATCATGAGGCTCAATACACGTGTTGCAATACACAACCTGGGTGGAGGTAAAGAATGAGTATATTTGGTTTGTAAGAACATCCATAATTTGCCTAGAAACCCGTTGCTTTAAAGTAGAAAACTGTGGTTGGCAGATTAAGCTTAGCCCATAGATTGTTTTGTCAATAAAGTTTTATTGGGGCACAACTATGCCAATCCATTTATGTACAGCTGCATTTATACTCAACAAAAGTGGTAGTAACTAGTTGTAATAGTGACTACACGGCTCACAGAGTCTAAAACACTCACTAGGGCTTTACAGAAAAATTGTCAAACACTGGTTTAGCTTTAACTGCATTAGGGCAACTTACATCTTAATGGAGTGGAAAGAAAAGAACATTGATTTTTAAACAATTCTTGAGTTGTGTAAAGACTCCATGAATATGCTACCTCCACACATACACGACTCATCAACCAACCAAAACATTTCCACTCTCATTTCTTCAGTTCATGTGAAGACAGAATTTTAAATATTTATTTACTTATTTTTTAATATTTATTTATTATTGATTGATTGATTGGCAGGTTTCTCTCTGTAGCCATGGCTGTTCTGGAACTCACTCTGTAGACCATACTGGCCTTGAACTCAGAGATCTGTCTGCTTCTGCCTCCCAAGTGCAGGGATTAAAGGCATGTGCTACCATGGCCCAGTTTAAAGACTTATTATTTTTAGTTGTGTATGTGTGCCCTTTACATTGGTGTGTGCATATGTGTGCAGGTGTCCACAGAAGCTAGAGGTATTGGTGCCCTTGGAGCCAATGTTACAGGTATTGTGAGCTGCTGCTAATTCGAGTCCTGAGAACCAAACAAGTCATCTACAAGAGTACTTTGCACTACTGGCTACTGAGCCATCATCTCCTCAGTCCTTGAACAAAGGGTTTTTAGAACTGCTAAACATACTTAATATTCTCTAGGCCACTAATTCTAACTATGGGCCAATACTAGAAATTTCTAGAAGCTTCTAATACACCCTGATCACAGGCCTAATATTTTGATTCATTTGTCTTCAGCCTTGACATTGTAATAGAAACACATCAAGCATTGTAATAGAAGCACATCAAGCAGAAGAAAGCAAAAGCAAACATCTGTGATGGTTTTACTGTCCAATTAAGCTCAGAAAACCACTAGCCTAGATGGGAAAGAGTCTGGATTAGGGAAGGGGCCTTTGAGGAGGACTTGATCACTTAAGGGGTCCAATAAAAGTGCTAGAAAACCATCAGAGTTGAGAAGAGGGAGCCCAAGGCACAAGAGAAACACAAAATACAGGGGTTGAATCAGGCTTTCTTAGATCAGTGTCTCTTAAAGTTGATGTACGGCTAACTGTTGTATCTTAGATCTTAGTCACTGATGCAAGTCAGCTTAATGTATTCCTCCCAGGCCACTTAAACCAGGGCCAGCAGAGTTAATAGGAAGAATTGAGAAGCGTATTTAAGGTTAGCCTTGATTTAAAAGAACAACCTAATCAGAATTTTTGAAGAGTGTGTTGTTTCTACACTATCGATCTATACTCGGTTCAGTCTTCAGGGCCTGTGGGAAGTCATTTTATGTCCCGAGCGGGTGATGAAGTGGTGGCAAAAATAGAAGACACCACCTTGTTTTCTGTTGGTGAAGGAGTGTACTCCCGTTCCTGTGGGGTGCTCTCTAGCCAGTTTTCCAGCTGTACTCTGAAACTTTTGTCTGGGAGAGGGTGGGTAAGAAAGGAGGTGGGAAAAGTGGGTGAGGGCATGTGGAGGGGAGGGGGTTGGGTGGGGAATAGTGTGTGTGTGTGTCTGTGTTTGTGTGTGTGTGTGTGTGTGTGTGTGTGTGTGTGTGTGATGTGAGGGTAGGGGGAGGTTCTGGACCTCAGCAGGCTGACTATATACAATGTAGAGAGAAGCATGCAAAGGCTGTACTAGAAAGATCCTTTGAGTGTAGATGTGGTACCTTGTAGGCCTTTTTCTGTGAAAATGAACCAATCAACAAATGTCGAAGCACCCTTTAGACTCCTTAAGTATCCATCAAGGAGATGAAGTCACCAGGGACCCCACTGGTAGCTGTAGAAGACTAAACTTTTTTTGAGGGTGGTAGCTGAAGTCATGGTCACTCTATAATCTAGAGTCTATATAGTTCTTATGCTTAGGGAGATCTATGGTTTTCAAATACAGGGAAGGAAAGACACATAGGACTCTAATATAGTTGTGAGATTCCTTTGGAAGCTTACCCTCGGCTGGCCCTTAGGAGCAAATAGATCCTAAGCAGTGCATCATGTCTCTTTGCTGCCATCTGACACTTGAAATGTTTTATTTTCAGCAGTTGTTCCTTTTCTTGAGAATGTCTGTGGCTCAACAGTAAACAGCAGTTGTTGCTCTTACAGGGGACCTGGGCTAGGTTTCCAGCACCCACATGGTAGTTCACAACCATTTCCAATTCCACTTACAGGGAATCTGATACCTTCTTCTGGCCTCTATGGATATTGCATGCATTTAGTTCACAGCCATGCATTTATTTGCATAGATAAAATAAAGAAATCTAAAAATAAAATCCTGACCATTTTCTGATACTTGGAGAATGAAGAATCGACCCACGTTTCAACACCTCAGGCCTCTGCCACAGAGTCTTCCCAGCTTAGACAGAATTGGTTGTCTTTATGCATTTGCTTTGTATCGCTATATCTCATTCTTATTATCTGTCCAGAGTTATTTCCCCCTGGGCTGTGAGCTATTCCAAACACAGGCAGCCCCTCAGTCTTCTGTGAACTCTGGCAGCTCAGACTAGTAACAAGATCATCTTACACAATAAATCTGCCTCTAAGCTTCTTTGTCTCTTTTTGTAAACAAACAAACAAAAAAACTTGTTTCTATTTTTTTAACTTTGGTTTTTGTTTATTTGTTTGTTTGTTTTTTTTTTCAGATAGGATCTTGCTATGTAACTAGGGTGGCCTAGAACTTGATATATATAGCCAAAGCTAGAATTAAATTCTTGATCTTGTTACTTTAGCCTACTGAGTAAAGCTACACTTGAGCTGTGACTTATAAAAACATAGTAAATTATGACTTAGAAATACATTCATTTTGTTAGGTATGGTAGTAAATATCTATAATTCCAGCCAACACTTGAAAGGCAGAGGCAGACAGATCTTTGTGAGTTTATGACCAGCTTGGTCTATGTAATAAATTCTAGCAAAAAGTGAGATCCTCTCTCAAATATGTGTGTGTATGTTTCATTTATAAACATTTATTAAGAACCAGATGTTTTCCAGGTCTTGAGATCTGGAGACTGCAAAGGTAATTGAAACAGATTCTGAGTTGGATATGGTGACACACACCTTTAATCCCAATACTTGGGAGTAAGGTAGAGGCAGTTGGAACTCTGAGTTTGAGGATAGCCTGGTCTACAGAGCAAGTCAAGGCTATTCAGAGAAACCCTGGCTCGAAAATCAAAACAAACAAACAAAGCGTGGCTTCTGAGGTGCATGGTTTGGTAAGGGGGGCACAGTTACAGGTGAGTAAGCTGAGTTTACACCAAAGCTTGAACTACGTGAATGTTCATCTTTCCTGGGTAGCACAGGAAAAGCTGCCTGGGGAAGGTGTGTAGATTCAGGTGGGTCTTCAGAAGTGGTGGAAGCAGGTGGAGATTTCAGAAGGTATAGATCCCACGGCAGTGTAAAAGAGTGGAAAACTGTGTCCAGCTCACACTGTGAGGGGAAACTATTCTGCTTCTTTTTTTTTTTTTTTAAGAGAAAGATTTATTTATTTATTATATGTGAGTACGCTGTAGCTGTCTTCAGACACAGCAGAAGAGGGCATCAGATCCCATTTACAGATGGTTGTGAGCCACCATGTGGTTGCTGGGATTTGAACTCAGGACCTCTGGAACAGTAGACAGTGCTCTTAACCGCTGAGCCATCTCTCCAGCCCACTATTCTGCTTCTTATGCCCTGATACCTCAGACAATGGCTCTGCCTAAACAAAGAAAAGGAGAGAGAAGAAGCAAGATAGACAGACAGACAGACACATACACACATAGACATAAATACACAAGCCAAAGTGAAAATTTCTGGTTTCTTTGGAGACTTAGTTGTGTCATGTGATGCTTTTCTGGAAGCTGTCTTATGAGAAGCTGCTTTTGCTGAAGTAGATACATGATGTTTTTCGGGAAGCTGCTTAGAAAAAGGGCCTTCGATGTTTTGCTAAAACAGACATTTGAGAGAACATGTGATGTTTGGAAAGGGTTTAAACATAATCCAATAGGCAGTGGACAGCAGTGTGACATTGGTTCACCTTGACACTCTTTGCTGATCTTCAATGAAAATGCTGTGGCATTAGTTCGCCTTGCCTTTCTCGATGATAATCATTTGTTGCAATGTCGCAGAGAGAATCGCACAAGAGAACTTCTCATTCCAGTGGCTTCTTGCAGCTTCTGTGGACTTGATCTGATTGGAAGAGCCTTGTGATTTCTTCTAGATTGAACTGTGTTGCTGATTCATGAACGATTTGTGAATGGGTCAAGCTACCACTGCTGACTCATGTGAACGGAATTCTTGATATTCTCTCAATGAAGATTGGAATTACCCCCAAAGAACTATTTCTAAACCGGTCCACATCCTCCTTAACTCTATTAACCTTTCTTTTTCATTGCCTCCCGTGGGTGGTGGACTTGAAGGAAGGTTAAAAGGTTATAAGGACTCTTATTAAACTAGGTTTTGAAAATATAAACCTATAAAACACACACACACACACACACACAGACTCACAGACAGACATACAGAGAGATACACAGACACACATGGAGATATACACACAGACATACAGGCATAAAGACACAGGCACAAGCATATGCAGATAATGCATATAAACACACACACACACACACACAATGGGTAGGGTGGAGAATGTGGCCAGTCTTCTGTCTCATTGGTTTGACCTGGACATAGCAACTTCCATTTTGAAAAACTATAAATAAAAGTCTTTTTAAAACGAGTTTGATTTTATACATCCCAGCAGGCATAGCAAGGCTCCAATTTCATTTTGTTAGGGAGAGGCCAATAATTTCAGGGTAGAAACTGATCCATTTGCACAATGGGAGAATTTCCCTCATGCACAGTGTTCCTTAGCAATTTGGGGCCTCACCAAACACTGCTTATAGTTCCTACAGTGACAGGGAAATTAGGGGGCAGAGTGATTATTACTCTAATCACAAACCTGGTCCTGGTTCCCTTTCACACCAGCAAAGCCAGCACTGCTTGGCTTCAGCATGGAAGGAATCAAGCTGAAGGGGCAATTTTTTCTCCTCTTGGATATTATCTTTCAGTCTGAAAATCCCCACCATCTGTTAACTGTAGCCTAGGGCCTGAGAGTCTTGCTCAGGATAATGCTTCATTTCCATTAAAAACAAGTTCTGAAGACAACTTAGGTTAGTCCACCAGGACCAGAGAGCTGGGTCTCAGTGCAGAAAGGTCTCCAAAGAGGTCCTAAGTCTGCTGACTCCTCCTCATGCCCAGGCATCTCATGTAAATGTTCTACTGTATTCTAGCTAAACACCTTGGGTGGTTCCCAGTTTTCACCTTGAAAAGAAGGACTAAATGCTGTCTGGGTCTGGATTGCGTGTGGAGGTAGTCATAGCAGGCTGTCCCTTTGTTGTGCTCAGCTAATTGCTAATTATGCAGTGATGGGTGTAAATTGCGCAGTTGGCATTTCAGGTTTCCTACTCAGTCCTTTTATTTAAAGGAGAAAGGCCAAAATATTAAGACAATATAGGTATTTTTATCCAGGAAAAATAAAGCCCAAAGGGGCAAAGTAATTGCAGAAGAGGACACTAGAGGCAGGTCCCAGCTGACCCCGCCTGGATTTTGTCTGGATGGTGGAGATTCTCTGAGAGCCTCACTCAGAGGTGAATGAAGAACGGATGACCTCCCTGCAAGAGCAGCAGTGTCTCTGGCCTCTAAATGTTTTCTTCAGAGCCTAATAAAAGACACAGTAATAAAGGACAGGATTACTTTACCTGTGACAGGCAAATTGTAATCATTCGGTTTCTTGAATTGTCCCATAAGATTAAGGAGTCATATTAACTCCAACAGAAATGAAGGGAAATGAAATGAAAAGAAAAAGGCTGAGAGACCTAACCGATTATATATATATATATATATATATATACACACACATATAGGCAGCTGCAGGTCTCCAATGCAGGAGAGAACAGAAGGACTGAAGGAGCTGAAGGGATTTGCAACTCCACAGGAAGAACAACAATATAAATCAACCAGACCGCCCCCAGAGCTCCCAGTGACTAAACCACCAACCAAAGTGTACACATGGAGGGATCGATGGCTCCAGCCATGTATGTAACAGAGGATGGCTTTGTCACACATCGATGGGAGGGGAGGCCCTTGGTCCTGTGAAGGCTCAGATGCCCCACCATAGGGGAATGCTAGGGTGGTGAGGTGGGTGTTGGGGGAGGGGAAGTGGTGGGAAGCACCTTCATAGAAGCAGAGGGAGGGGGACAGAATAGGGGCTCTGGGAAGGGGACAACAACTGAAATGTAAATAAATAGAATAACCAATAAAAAGTTAAAAAAAAAAAAAAAGAATGAAAGGAAAAGGCCAATGACTGTTTCCCAAGCTACTTGCTGGCTGAGGAAGCAGATAGACCCCAATTTTACACTTGCCATTTGTCTTATGCCTGTGTGGCCCCTGTCTGTACATCTTATGTGATTTGTACTTTAGTTGGTGGGTTCCTGTTAAGTAGGAAAGTTTTCAGTTGTGACTTTCCTCGCTGTATTCGTCTCTGCTCTTTGTCTTTGATGCTGAGCAAGGGAAAGTATCTTAGAGCTGGCAAAGTACCTGTCACACTGGGATAGGCTACAGATGCAGCCAGCCTCTTGGATAGCAGCAGTCAGTATTCCTCCCAAGGATGCTGTAAAGGATCCCCCTTCCCCTCCCTTTGTAGGAGGTTTTCTTTTACTTATTCACGGAGAAACCGTGCTTTCTTAAATTACGGGCAGGACTGCCCTCGTTTGAAATTGTATTGGTCTGAACACAGATCTCCATTGCCAGGAGACTGAGGGGCTGCAGAGAAGCAACCTCTGTTTTCAAGCCAGGCAGGGAGCTGCAGGAAAGAGATTCCTCAGCACAGCATTTCCCATTAACTCAGCTTTGCAGTTTCTAAGGAATAAGCCCTGGAGTCCTCCTCGCAGTCCTGTTTCACGGTGCGCCTATCAAAACACTCCTCATTCCTCAACACGATACCACTTCACACCCAGTAGGACGGCTGTGATGAAAAACATGTGGAACTTACAAGTGTTGACAAAGATGTGGAGGGACTGGAATCCTTACAAGTTAATGGTAGGAAGGTAATATGCTACAGCTACTGTGGAAAGGGCTTTGACCATTCTTCTAGAATGTACGGAGGGAATTACCATATTATCCTCTCGAATTGCACTTTGGGTATAGAACCAAACTACTAGAAAGTGGGAGCCCATATAGATATTTGTCCACTGGGATTCACAGCAGCATTTATTCTTAGTGGCCCCAAAGTGGAGCTAATCAGAGTGTCTGTCCTCGGTGGATAAATAAAATGCATACTCACAGAATACTGTTTTACCTTAAAAGGAGGAAAAAAATCTAAAGCAGGTCACAATGTCAGCCTGGAGGACATTCTGCTCAGAGAAACAAAAGCCAGCCATGTTGGGATTCTGTAAACCCCACCCCTCAGTTACTTTGTAATAGCCAGGTATGCTCCTCCCTAGTGACCTGACACTATAAAAGGGGCTGTTGCCCCCTCCTCTCTTTCTTGCTTTCTCTTACACTCTCTTACTTTCTCTTGCCCCCTTTCTCTCCCCACTTGTCCCTCCTCTTTCCCTTCCCTCCTTCATCTCTCTCCATGTGCTCACGGCCGGCCTCTACTCCTCTATTCCTTTCTCCTCTCTCTCTCTCTCTCTCTCTCTCTCTCTCTCTGCCTCTACTACCCTCTTAACTTCCCCCATGACCTGAATAAACTCTATTCTGTACTATACCATCGTGTGGCTGGTCCCTCAGGGGGAAGGGATTCCCAACACAGGTCCCCCAAGGCACCCCCTTGCCCTCGGGCCTCCTCACACCTCCATGGGCCACATCCTCCCTTTCCCCATCTTTTTTCCAACAAGCTGCAGGACGGAGTGTATGATTCTGTTTTCATGAGCTATTTGGAGTAGTGAGATTCAGACAGACGAGTGCCACGGCTGCTGGAGTTTGGTTTGGGCGGGGATATAGAGGCTGGAGGTGTTGGGTAATGTGCTCAGGGTTGCCCTGGATAAGGAGCAACAAGTTTGGAAGGGTGATAACGGTTGTAGGACAGTGTGAATAAGCTACCACCACCAAGTGCTCACTTAAATGTAAAGACAACCAAAGACAACTCCCCAACCGCTTCATTTACATTTTACCTAGGCAACAATACTCTTTCAATCCCACACCGATTCCTTTCCCCCTATGTTTTGGTGAGATGCCTACAAATCCCCAGGGGCGCTGTTTCCCCACACAGCACTGCGCTGAAAAGCTTTCAATTTGTTGCCATAGCTTTGTCCCCAGTGATTTCGATTGAATGGGCTCAGAAAGTGTTCGCTCTTGTCTGTCTAGCAACCCAGATCTTATTATAATGGAATTTTGGGCCTTCTGGCTTCTGTTGGGCTTCAGGGATGCTTCAGATTCGCTTACTGCTCACTATGCTTAGGTGCCTACCTCAGTTGGGGACTGGTTCATTCTTCCCTAGGCCAAGGCCCAGTATTTGCACAAAGCCAGGGCTCCAGTACACAGTGGGGAGTTCACCAGCCCTCTGCTGACTTCTGGACTCTGATCTCAGCCAGCTCACGGCTTCTGTCTCTCTTATAGTCTGAGGTCATCCTATTTCTGGTATATATATATAATTTCTCTTCACTTTGCCCATACCTATAAGACTGTTTGTCATTGTTGCTAGTTTTGATTAGGGGACAGGGAAGGAAGAAAGCATGTAGGTACAGTATCCTCTTAACCAGAGTTTCTGGGTTAAAAACTTTGGGTGACAGAGTTCCAGAGCAAGGTCTAAAGACTATAAGGCCCTTGAGCTGTATGAATTTAGAAGAAAAATATCACTGAACTGTACACTAGGAGGTACAAAGCCATCTAACAGCATCCTGATTCTCAAAGAGGGCAGTGACTTTGATTTTTAAATTTTTATTGTGTGTGTGTGTGTGTGTGTGTGTGTGTGTTTGTGCAAATGAGTGCAGTACCTACATAGATTAGAAGAGGGCATGAGTTGTCCTGAAGCTTAAGTTACAAGGGGATGCTAGAAGCCTGGTGTGGGTCCTGGGAATGGAACTTGGGTCCTCTGCAGAAAGTAAGTGCTCTTAACCACTGAGCCATCTCTCAAACCTCACTCCTTTGACTTTTACAGTTTACTTTTAAATATTTTTTTTAATCATTTTTACTTTTAATAATTAATACACAACTGCTCGAAAAAATCTTTGGAGTACAGTGTAGTAAGAATTTTGGTTTCTTTTAAAACTCAGTTATGTTATGCAACTATGTTTTTGTTTTAACCCTAGGTGTGGGATACGGAGCTGCTTCGGGCTGCCCACAGCGGATGACTGATTGTCTTGTGCTATATGAGGAACATCATTTTTGCCAACTGTGGATAGCTTATGTTTTGGAAGTCCAGGAAATCTTGAGATGGTATAAATGCAAGAGCCTCAAGAGGGCCTGTGGAGCCTGCTGCTCCCCCCATACCCCACCCCCAGCCCAGCAGCTGGTCCCTGCTGCTTTTTCTCTTGCTATATTGCTGGTTGATAGTTGGAGATACGATGATGGAGATTGGACCCATTCCAAAGAACCCGACACCCCTAGTCAACAGGAAGTAATAATCTAAAGTTTATGCCTTCTTTTCCCCTTTAACCTTCTTTCTCTTCTACCTAGTGTTGGGGAGTTCAAAAAAATTGGGGTGGAATAAGGGTTGGAAGGTTAGTAGATAACAGAAGTACAGGAAAGAACACCAAAAACTATACTAACAGTACAGTGTGATGTTTTAGATAGATAGATAGATAGATAGATAGATAGATAGATAGATAGATAGATTCCTGGGCATTAGCCCACCCTATTGGGCAGATTTCCTGCAGAATCAACATGAAGTTGTACTTTTATATAGTAATGCTGTGTAGATGAATTGATGATTCATAATTCCTGATAATGATTTTATGGAATTCCTAAATTTATACAAGTAATTCAAGCCCTCTATAAAATAAAAGCTTAAAATAGAGGTTTGTAGACCTTCATGTGTCATGGGTTAATTGCACTAGAAAAAGAAACCAGGCTTGAAACAAATTTACGAGCAAGAAAAACATCCCTTCAAGGTTAGGTATAAGACCATTATCTGGTAACTAAAGGTCATAAACTGGGAATGGACAATTTATTGTAGAGACAAGGACAGAAAATAAAATATTGACTAATTTATCTATACAAAACTTCAAAACTAATAAGGTACAATGTAGATGATTTGTTTCATGACAAAATCATGCTAACCTGTGACATAAAAATTATTGCTTTAAACTTTTAGTGAAATAATGGGGCTGGTAACAGACACTGGTGAGATATTAGTCCTAATGGAAGGACATGTAAACAATTTTACTGTGATTCCTTAAGTCTTCCTATCTGCTATGAACTTATTGGAACATGAGAGTATTTATAAAAATCATCTAGTCAACTATCCTGTTGTAAGAGTTCTACCTGTTAGCAGTGCAGTAGTTAATTTAAAGGCGCTATAAATACTGAGAACAGAAATGAAGTAGAAGACTTTTCTCATCAATAAGGGTCTTTTTCTGCTTCATCCAGAGTGAATGAGTGTTTTTTCCCCTTTCACTCTGGCTCATCAAGAGTTAATGAACTGGGAGCCTTAGCCTGATTAGCCAGGGGACCTCAAATTGATGAACAAAGAGCCCAAGTAATTAACTTCTTTTCTTAATCCCTTGCTGCTAACAGCAGGAGTCAAATCAGGAGAAGCCTGTGGGTTTTGGCTATAGAATGGCAGAGTTAAGGAAAGAAGTGATTTGTGGAAAGTAAGCTACTTTTGTGCTTGCAAATGCTAGCTTTGCCCCTGTAACCATAGATACCGCCCATCAGTGCCTGCCTCTGTCTACCTGGATGTTGGGCTAGTCACTGTCAATATCCAAACTTTAGGGAGCAGTTTCTTTCTTAGACATTTCTTTATTTTTATCTTTTATGTCTGATGTCTACAATGGTGCACCATGTGCATACCTGGTGCCTGTGGAGGCCAGAAGAGGGTCTGAGATCACCTGGAACTGCAGTTATAGATGACGGCCAGGAGCCATCAGGTGGGAGCTAAGAAGAGAACCCTGCTCTTCTTTCTGCAAGAGCAGCAAGTGCTTAAAACCTTTGAGCTGCCTTCCCAGCCCTCAGAGAGTGATTTTATGAATAAATAATACATAATTATTATATTAAAGTGTGTGTGTGACACAGACGCATGAGAGAGTATGTCTACTATATCATGGTGTGCATGTGGAGACCCGAGAACAACTTTTGGGGAATTGGATCTCTCTTTCTACTATGAGTTAACGGGATTGGACTCAGATCACCAGGCCAGTGTGGCAACCTTTACCCATTGAGGCATGCCATGGACCATTGGTTCTGTGATCTTGGAGCACTTTTGGATCTCAATTTTCCCATCTATCAGTCTGGAAAGGAAGGCGTGTCTATTTTATTCACATCTCTTCCTTCTACCGACTTCCATAGTTTTAGGACACCTGCTTACCATGATGTGTTAGCTGACAAAAAGTCATCCTTCTCTGGGATTTATTCATTTTAATGGTGAAAGAGGTCTTGGGCACAAGAAGATGCTCAAATCAGTAAATTGTGAGACTGTCGGGTACCATGGCAGGTTGAAATACTTCCTTACAGAAATCTTTTAAGAGACTTTAAATCATAAAGCAAACTGAATGAACCCATGTAGTTGTAAATCTGGTGTGGGGAAAGAGGCTGAAACAGGACTTTTAAATCCCCCTTCTTAATTACACTAACCAATCTGAAACGCCCTCCGTGCACTCAGCAGTTGTGTGGTGCTCCCATGCCCCCTTTCTTTTTAACCAAGCATGGTCCCTGCAGTCCCTCACCCTCCACTTCCCACCCCGTTTTTCCTCATAGCTGCTTGTGGTTAAATAACAGCATTGTAAATTGGGTGCCGCTAGTCCCTGGCTTGTTTAGATCTCATCAGCAGTGCACTGTTAACACGGAGATATTTTCAGTCACAGATAAATGGGCTCTGTTCAATTTGCATTTCAGTAATTTTTCTGATTTCGACATGGGGTTGATAATGGGCATACTAACTCAGGAAAGGGTGAGGGGAGGGAGTCTCCCTAAATGCTTGCATCTTTAGCAAGCTCCCAAAATAGTCCCTGCTTTCCATTATGTCCTATCTTCCTATATCTGAATACATAAGAGTTAATTACCTCCAGAAAGCCAGGTTGGAAACGGGTCTTGCATTTATTTTGTTCTCTGTATCCTTTTGCTATGGACTTGAATTCAAATAGGTTTCATGAGGAGTTTTGCCCCAGGGGTCCATTTTAATAGCAGCATTTCTGATTTGTCATAATTTACTGAGATACGTGGACTAATAAAACCTTACTTTCAAAAGCCAACTCTTGGAAAAAGCATTAGTTATTGGTTTTGCAACTTGAATTCTGATCATGGCCTCGGCTTCTTCATTTTTTTTCCCATTAAGCCTTTTGTGGCTGTGGCTTTTGTGTTTATAAGGTTCATCCCATCATCTCAAACCTGAACTTCTTGAGAGAGGGTCTCTGCCTGTTTTTTTCTAAGACCTCACCCAGCGCTAAACCATAAGTAGGTACATAGCTGAATAAATAGAATTACTTATCTAAATCCCCAAACACAATGCTTGTCTAAAAAGAAGACGCACAAAGCCGAGAAGTGGTTTATTGATTGGTTGCTTTGTCTTCGAAATGCCAAACAAATGCCTGGGTGATTTTTTTTTTCCTATTATTGAATTTATGTATTTGTATGTAGGAAGTAGAGAGCACTTAATCAACCACTATGACAGGTTGCTTTTGCCTTCTGAAAACAAAGCTTTTAAATGATAAACCTGGATCCATTAAATAATATGAAATTGCTTTAACCCTGTGTTCTACAGACTGCAGGATGCATGCATGTGCTTGTGGGTTCCCATGTGCATGCAGTATAGGCATTAAGTCCATCCCTCTTCAAAAAAAAAAAAAAAAAAAAAAAAAAAAAAAACAAAGAGATCTTTCAGGTAAAGAAGATATTACAGAAAAATAAAATAAATTAAAATTAGACCTGATGGTAGAACTGGGTATTGAGAGTATTTGCTTAGCATTTATCAATCCTTAGCTCTGCAAAAATGAATAAAGATATACTTTAAAACGATGACCAAAACTCTCCCCAAACTAAGGAACTATACTAGAGAAATGGTCATTTTAGCAGCTTGTTCAACCCCTAAAGAGGTTGTGAGACACAGGTTGAGAAATTCTGTCTTAATGTGTTGCACTAAGTATTCATTTTCAATGTGTGTTTTGTAGGGAAGGCAATTTTTCAAACCACAGTGAAACATTTTTATTTTCAACAAAAAAAACATTTAAATTACAAAAAAATCCATATCATCTGCTGTATAAAATTTGTTTACAATTGCATTTCTTTAATTATAAACAATGTTAAATGCATTGTGTGTTTTTGTTATCTATATAGTTCATTGGTTTATGAATGATGCTCAGGTTTTTGATAACTTTGATTAAGCTGTGTGGGGACCCCTCACCACAGGACTATGCTTTGACATCACTGTTGTCATTTCAACTTCATCTGTCATTTCTGAAGCTACTAACAAAGTCTGCTTTAGTTTCTCTTCTTGTGTAAGTTCTCACTTATGTAAGTTCTCACTTATGTAGGTTCTCACTTATGCAGGTTCTCACTTGTGCAGGTTCTCACTTGTGTGGGTTCTCACTTATGCGGGTTCTCACTTGTGCAGGTTCTCACTTGTGCGGGTTCTCACTTGTGCGGGTTCTCACTTGTGCGGGTTCTCACTTGTGCGGGTTCTCACTTGTGCGGGTTCTCACTTGTGCGGGTTCTCACTTGTGCGGGTTCTCACTTGTGCGGGTTCTCACTTGTGCGGGTTCTCACTTGTGCGGGTTCTCACTTGTGCGGGTTCTCACTTGTGCGGGTTCTCATTTGTGCAGGTTCTCACTTATGCAAGTTCTCACGTATGCAGGTTCTCACTTGTGCAGGTTCTCACTTATGTGGGTTCTCACTTGCATAAGTTCTCACTTTAGTTTCTCTTTTTGCATAAGTTTCCATTTATTGTATCTAGAGCAGGTTCAGTTAGGTACTTTCTGCCTGTGGCCAGTTACCATGGCAACATCTACGTGAGACTTCCTGTTGCCCCGGTTTCTCTCCAGTATATAACCTGTAACTTTTTGCAATAAAATTTGAAATTGATCAGAAAATCCTGTGTTCTCCTATTCCTTTGTGTCTCCTGTTCCTTTCTCTTCACCCCTTCTCCCAGGTCTACCATTGACTGACCTGCAGGACAGGTCAGAGTTGATCTTTCATTTATTGATTTGTAAGAGTTTTTTTTCTGTAATAAAAAAGTATTTATCTACTATATTAACTTGTTCATTATTGGAAAGACTATTTACTGAGTGGATATTAGGTTGTAGGTCATGCAGTTAGTACAAAATAGACTAAATCCCATTCTAATGTGATTTAAATTTATTAAGTAGGAAATAAATGTGGTGAATAAGCAAAACAGAGAGTTTGTGATAGCTGGGGAGATGTGCTGAGAGCCTGAGCAAAGTCACTCCTGAAGCTTCTCTCCCACCATCATGGAGGTAGTACTGACCAACTGTGAGGCTGTTTGTACTGCGGACGACCTCTCCTTCTTATGCTCATTCCTGCTGCTGCAATGTTGCTTACCATGATGTGATGTAGTGGTAAGGGCTCTGTCCAGAGACAGTGCCATGATGCTTCAACTTTCACCTTCTAATAAGAGAAACCAAATAAACTTCTTCATATATTATCCAGCCTCTGGTCTGCAGTGGTTTAAATAAGAAAGGCCCCCATGGGCTCATATATTTGAGAGCTTAGTCACCGAGGAGTGACATTATTTGGAAGAATTAGAAGGACTAGAGGGCATGGCCTTTTGAAGGGTGTGTGTCACTGATAGTAAACTTTGAGGTTTCAAAAGCCCATGCCAGGCCCAGGAGACTCCCTTGCTTCCTGCCTACAGATGAGGATGTTGCTCCCAGCTACTGCTCCAGCACCAAGCATGACTCTAATTAAATGCTTTCATTTATAAGAATTGCTGTGGTCATGGTCTCTTCACAGCAATAGAACAGTGACTAACACACAACTCTACAACTGGGAATGTAGAACCATTGCCCAAAAACATCACCTCTCTCTAGGTTAGTAGTTATAAGACCAGTCTTCTGGTGTGAGGGGATTTTGTTGTCCTCTCTTTCTTCTGTGTCTCTTTTCTCTCTCCTTTTCTTCTTCTTTGCCAAATTCAATGAGTTGTACAGATATTGTCAGAACAATGGAGTTAACTAAGCTTTGGATTTTGTCACCTTTGTCATTATAGCCCTTGGTGGTGTCCTTTCCTTGTGGTTCTCTAGGTTAGAATTCCAAACAGCAGGTTTGGTTTCTCCTGCAACTTCTTTCTGAAGCTTGCAGATGATTGCTGTACCCTCACATGGCTTTCTCTGTGTACATCTCTTCTGTATTTTTTTCTTAGGACACTAATTATATCATCTGGGCCTTATTTTATGACTTCTATTAACCTTAGCTTTTCTACTGAAGACTCTAGAAGCTTCCCAAACAGTCACATAGGAAGCTCAACACATGAATTTTGAAGGTACTAGATTTGAACATGGTTTGATTGTGTCCCTATAATGGTTACTGAGGTAGGAATTTGGTCTGCAGTGTTGTGGTATCAGGAAGGAGTGCAGCCTTTAATAAGATGAAGCTTGCTGGAATGTGGTTAGATCATCGAGCTACCTGCTCCTAGAAGGCATTAGTATAGCTCTTGAATCTGTCTCTGACTTTATACTTCTCCATATGGTCTATTCTGCATGCTCTCCCACCATTGAGATGGCATTTTTCATGAGACTATCATTGGAACCAAGCATATAAATGCTTTGGCCATTTTGTTGAACATCTAGAACTGTGAGCTAAATAAAACTTTTTTTAAAAAAACGTAATGCACACATCTTCAAGTGTTTTATTATTGCAACAGATAACAGACTTAATAAAACTTAATTTTTAACATCAGAAGAATTTGAAGAGACAAGAGGGGCAGGTAAGTTAGTTACATGATTATATTATCTTAGGCGGGACTTAAGGGCAGTAAAAATCGAATTATAAAAATTCTAGGTTATCTGGGTGGTGGTGGTGGACACCTTTAATCTCAGCAGTTGGGAGGTAGAGGCAGGCAAATCTTTGAGTTTGAGGCCAGTCTGGTCTACAGAGTGAGTTCCAGGACAACCAGGGCTACAAAGAGAAACCCTGACTCATAAAACAAACAAACAAAAGATTCCAGGTTATTGAGTGACAGCAGATTTAATATTCTTTCTTATCTGTGATGCATCAAAGGATTGTTACCGGTGGTACACTAGAAAGAACTGGAGCTAGAAGAACAGGTGGTCAGAGGACAGGATGAATGAAAAAAATCTGAATGGAAGATAACGACATGTCTGACAGGGGGAGGGGGTCATTAGCTGAGATAATGTAGGGACAAGATTACTAGCAGAAATGGGGATGTCAGAGAAAATAGATTCCAGAGTGCTAAAATGTCATCTTTGAATACATAGACGTCATGAGGAATTGTGACACAGTAGTTGTGAAGAGTAATGGTGGTGTCGTCATGGTGAAAAAGGTGGAAAAGAAAGGAAAGCAAAGAGATGCTCCTGTGAGGTGAGATGTGGCAAAATATCACCTTGGGGAGCTAGGATGCAGCTAAAGCTGGTTGAAAGGTCACCCCCATGTTCATTGCTGTATGATTCACTGTAACCAACAAATGGAAACAACCTAAGTGCCCGTTAGCTGATGGACAGATACAGAACAAGGGTTGTATTTACACAACGGGATACAATAAAGCTATAAAAAAATGGAGTCCTGTCATCTGTGATGAAATGGACAAGGCAGAAGAAGATCATGATGTTGAACAAAATATGCGAGGCACAAAAGACAAATGCTACATAATTGCCACCATACAGAAATAAAGCCCATTTTGTAGGTGAGCCTAGAATGGAGGTTTTGAAAGGGGGGAGAGTGGAGGGCAAAGATGAAGAAAGGTTGGTGGGTGGGAACGGAGTTGCAGTTATACAGGAGAAAGACATCCAGAGTGCAGCTGTCCAGCTGTGTGGCCACGGATGACAATAACATATCGAGCGTTTCACAGTGCACGGTGTATTGTGTGGGAAGGTTCTCAGAGTTCTTCCAACCACAAGGAAAAGATGAATGTGTAGGGAAATAATCTATTTAGCCTAATCTAAGCATTTCTCAGTGGATATTGAAACACTACCTTACCCTGTTAAAACATGAAGCATTTTGCATTAAATAGGTTTAATAAAATTAGCTTGGAAACATGCACACACAAAAGACTTAGTTGGAATGTTCACAGAAATGACGGTGTGGAGTTTTATATGTGACAGCACAGTAGGGACAGTTTTAGGTACCAGGGATGGGTGAATGAAGAGTCAAAAAGAAGTATAAATAGCATGCTTTAAGGTCCAGGGAATAGGGAGAATCTTAGGCTTCTTTGAGTTATTTATGTATTTATTTACGGAGGCACACTATATAGCTCCGTTTGACTTCCAACTTGAGAATCTCTTGCCTCTCAAGTACTGGAATTAAGTTCTACACACCGATTCTTGGACTTTCTCTGAATGACGTGATATAAATAGAGATGTTGCAATTTGTATATGAAATGTCTCCTGAAGTCTTGTGTCTTGAAGACTTGGTCATCAATACAACAATATTCTAAGGTACAGCTTTCCGAGATCACGAAGGCTCCAATTTTATCAGTGGATTGTTTACCCCATTGAGAAATGGACATCTAGGAGCAGTCAGTGCTTAACCACTAAGCCATCTCTCCAGCCCCCAGGTTTCTGTTTTTATATGAATGCTACTAGCAGTTTTTCTTACAACTTTTTATATTTTATGTTAAGAAATACCTTGCCATTTCTGAAATCACAATTCTTAAAAAAAAGCAATAACAATTAAAAATATTTCAGGATTTAGTTTTACTGTAGTCCATTTTAGATTGATGGATATATAGGAATTTGAATTTTTATTTATTTTTGCACGGCCAGATTCAAGCTCCAGGACTGCATCTTGAGATATTCCCAGATGTGCTTTGAATGTTTATTTATTATATCTTTACATCTCTTCCTCTCCACATTAAATGACTCTCTCAGTAAAGTTTTTACATAAGCACCACGTCCTGGCCACTTGAGCCACTGGAGCTCCTAAAATTTTCTTTTTTTTCTTTTTTTTTTTTTTTGTCTTCAAAACAAGATTTATTATTATTTTTTTTTAACATGAAAATACATGGAAAATACATTGGTCTCTTATCTGTTACAAATAAGACTCAAATTATTAATCATAACAAGAAGTGTTACTTGAGATATTTCCATCTACACAAAAGACTAACAGCTTATTATTTTTTTAAAGATTTTAAACATTTTTTGCTTAAAATTATACATTTTTGTCAGTACTGTTTTTTCAGACATTAAAATAAATTTTACATAAGACCATGTGAATATGTTTTTTAGTCAGTACTTGATTTTTTTCAAGGGCTTGACAGTATGCATTGAAAACGTACTAGTTGCAATAAGCGTAAAGTACATGCAAAACAAAACGCAACATGGAAATAGTCAAAGTCTTCTTGTTTTGTGAATATAGGTATAGTTTTTGTAAATTCCCGTGTTGTTAGCCTCCTGCCTCTCAGCTTCTAGTAAAAATCTGAAAGCAATGCCATCTTTGAAATATAGATGTATTTTTGAATATAAGCATCTTAGCAATTTTGATCGTACCTGATTCTGGGTCATCTTGAAATGGAAGAAAGCTCAGCCTGTATTTTCTTTTTTATGTAATTTTGCTCAGCATCCCTTGTCCAGAAGAAAGGGAAAATGCAGAGCTATGGGACAATGGGACAACGGGACAATGGCAGACAACAGCCCACACAGTGCACAGCGCCTTCACACAAGGAGCAGGTAGAAGTAACGGAGAGACTATTCAGGCGGGCAGCACTGCATTGCCACCAAGTACAGAACACCTATTTTCTATCTATCTCTTAATGTTTAGGATCACCTTCTTCTCTAATTCTCTTTTTTATTGGATATTTTTTATTTACATTTCAAATGTTATCTCCTTCCCTGGTTTCCCCTCCACAAACACCTTATTCCATCCCTCCTCTCCCGGCTTCTGTGAGGGTGGCCACCAACCCACCCACTCCTACGTCCATGTCTTGGCATTTCCCTTCACTGGGGCATCAAGCCTTGGCAAGACCAAGGGCCTCTCCTCTCATTGATGCCAAACAAGGCCATCCTCTGCTACATATGCGGGTGGAGTCATGTGTAAATATGGAGCTCCATGTTTACTCTTTGGATGGTGGCTTAGTTCTTGGAAGCTCTGGGGGTCTGGTTGGTTAATATTGTAGTTCTTATGAGGTTGCAAACACCTTCAGATCCCTCATTTCTTTCTCTAACTCCTCTATTGGGGACCACATTTCCAGTTCAATGGTTGACTGCAAGCATCTGCCTCTATATTTGTCATGATCTGGCAGAGCCTCAGCAGACAGCTATATCAGGCTCCTGTCAGCATGCACTTCTTGGCATCAGCAATATTGTCTGGGTTTGGTGACTGTATATGGGATAAATCCTTAGGTGGGACAGTCTCTGGATGGCCTTTCCTTTGGCCTCTGCTCCAAACTGTTTCCATATATCCTTCTGTGAATATTTTTGTTCCCTCTTTTAAGAAGGAACTGCACTTTAGTCTTTCATTTTTTGAACTTCATGTGGTCTGGGAATTGTACCTTGAGTAATCTGAGCTTTTGGGCAAATATCTATTTATCAGTGAGTGCATACCATGTGTGTTCTTTTGTGACTGGGTTACATCACTCAGGATGTTATTTTCTAGTTCCATCCATTGCCTGAGAACTTCATAGTCATTGTTTTTAATAGCCACGTAATACTTCATTGTATAAATGTACCACATTTTCTGTATTCATTCCTCTGTTGAAGGACAACTGGGTTGTTTCCAGCTTCTGGCTATTATAAATAAGGCTGCTATGAACATGGTAGAGCATGTGTCCTTGTTATATGTGGAGCATCTTTTGTGTATATACCCAGGAGTGGTATAGCTAGATCCTCTGGTAGTACTATGTCCAATTTCCCGAGGAACCTCCAGACTGATTTCCAGAGTGGTTGTACCAGCTTGCAATCCCACCAACAATGGAGAAGTGTTCCTCTTTCTCCATATCTTTGCTAACATCTGCTATCACCTAACCTCTCTAATTTTTAAATACTGCCTTAAACATGTAAGGCTTTTTGTTCCAGAGAGGAATGGAAGCAGCAATGCTCTGGAGAAATGATGGGCAGGCTTGTGTCACTGACACTAGCCATTCATCTTGAAGGATGGGAGCTGATTTACCACCCTTTCCTACATTTGCTTATTTCTTGTGTGCTGCTGTTCTATCTAATGTCTTCTTGGTCCCAGCTCTCTCCCCTTTAATCCAGGGTCCAGATGACATTTGGTATGTTCATTCCAACATGAAAATAAGGGTGTGTGGTTCCCTTGTTTGGGAAGTTCTCATGTTTCTCTGCTACCTACAGAACATGAACTTAGAGTTGGATGTTCTAGATTCTTCCTACACTTTAATGTGAATCTTCTTCCCTCTTTGTTCATGTGCAGCTCTCTTTCCCTCCCTTATTCCTCTGCCATCTGCATCCTGTCTGACTACATACTCTCTTATTCTGCATCCCTTATCTGCCATCCCTGCCATTCAACCCCCGGCTCTTCCTCTCCCCTACCCTTTGCTTATTGTGGGGTAAAATGTCTGAGCTAACTTCCAGGTTTGGAAAACCCACCAATCTCTGAGCTCAAAAATCTTTCTCATTAAGATTCCCAAAGTGTAGGGTTGATTTGTATAACCATTGAACAGGGAGGTATTTCCCAGGCTCAGGGAAGGCAGGCTCTGGAGAGTGTCTGCTTGGTATCACCTGGTGAGGCATTCTGTGAGAGCTACCTGGTGCTGGGTATTTTATGGGCATTGTTTTACTCTGTCTTCTAGATGATCCTACAGGTAGACATTTTTATTACCTTCATAAGGAAACTGAGCCTTGAGAACATGAAGAAACTAACTCATCTACAATCGGTGTATTTACTCAGCATGCTCAGTTCTTGGGACTCATTTCCATTGTCTGACTCCAGAATGAATGAATGAGCCCCTACACAAGCAGAGCCTTGTGCTTGGGATCAAGCTCTCTGCAGCTGCGGTATGTTCCTGGCTCCTGATCGTGTCTCAAACTGTTTACCGCACTGGGCTTTGAGAAATGCTACGTGCAATAATGGAAGAAGACACATGTGCTAAGGGAATGTGTTAGGGACAGATTCTTTAACTTTATTCCTTATTTCATGAAGGCAACAGCCTGCCTGTGTAGATGCTATGACCAGAGAGGAAACTGAGCAGAAATCAAAACCCAAAAGGATGACATCATTACCCAGAGCTCTTGGGTCACTCCCAAGAGGGTCTTAAATGAATCTTAAATATATCATGTCAATATTTTTGACTCCTGTATCTAATCAGAGGAAGGTATGATCTCATGGAGTGCTATAAAAAGGGATGGGTAACTAAAAAGTATGTATTTCTTGCTTGTCCTAAAGCAATTACCACACTTTGCTATACAGTCTCAGAGTTTAGACACTGGCTTTCAGAATGAAGAGAAAAACACCCCTCTAGAGATTCTTGCATTTGCTTTTGGCCTCATTCACACTATCATTAAGAACTTCAAGGTTCTTGGCTTCAGTGGTAAGACTGTTGATCATAGGTTGGGAAGAAAGGGGGAGAGGAAACTTGTGAAACAAACCAACAAACTTCTGAGGCATGTCCTCAGAGAGCTTGGTGTGTGTCTTCAGCATCTGCCATGAGGAAGAATTGTGTGCATATGAGGATGGATGGGAGGGGCATGTGAGGATGGATGGGAGGAGCATGTCAGGATAAGAACCAACTCTGGGCTTTTCTGTTTAGGTGAAAATGTACAGAGACAAAGCATGCTAAACTTTGAAAGACTCCTTCTGTCCAGGGGAGTGTGACATTCCTATGAGTCTATCTTAGTTGGGGATACTATTGGTGTGATGAAATACTATGACCAAAGCAACTTGGAGAGGAAAGAGCTGTGATGGTTTATAAATGCTCAACCCAGATAGTGACACTATTAGAAGGTGTGGCCCTGTTGGAGTAGGTGTGTCACTGTCAGTATGGACTTTAAGACTGTCCTTTTAGCTGCCTGGGAGCAAGTATACTACTAGCAGCCTTCAGATGAAGATGTTGAATTTCAACCCTGCCTGGATGCTGCCATGCTACTGCCTTGATGATAAAGGACTGAACCTCTGGACCTGTAAGGCAGCCCTGATTAAGTGTTGTCTTTATAAGAGTTGTCTGGGTCATGGTGTCTGTTCACACCAAGTCAACCCCAATTAAGACAAGGGCTTATTTGGCTTCTACTTTCACATTGCAGTTCATCAAAGGAACTCAGAACAGAAAGTGAAGCAGGACAGAAACCTGAAGGTAGGAGCTGACACAGTGGCCATGGTAGGCAGGTGCTGCTTCCTGGCTCTTTCCTATGGCTTGCTCAGTCTACTTCTTATAGAACCCAGGACCACCCACTCCAGGGCTGGCCTCACCTACAGTGGGCTGGACCCTCCCTTACCACTAATTAAGAAAATACCCTTCAGGTTTGTCTACAGCCCAATCTTATGGCTCCCTCATCTCTAATGACTCTAGCTTGTGTTAAGTTGATATAAAACTAGCCAGCTTAGACTCCATCCAGGGGTCAGCAGATGGGTAGCTTGTGGTCAGGAGCTGCCCAGGGGAAGTATCTTAAAGTTAAAGGCTTGGAAAACAAGTGGGAATTATCCAGAAGAAGGAAGAAGTCCCTTTTCTTTTCCAGAGCGAACTTATTCCTGCTATGTGTTTTACCGAATCACTCCTCCTATCAACACTGTGGTATGAGTCTTTTAGAAATGAAGAAATACAGAGATATTGAATAGCCAGTTAGGAGCTTCACTGATGATCAGTGGAGAGTGTGTAGGTTGGTTTTTTTAATTGGCTTAACACAGTCTCAACTGAGAAAATGCTCCCATTAGATTTACCTTTAAACAAATCTATGGGAACACTTCTTGAAGAATGCTTGATGTAGAAGCCCAGCCTGCTGAGGGTGGTACCATTTCTGGCAGGTAGTCCAGGGTTACATAAGAAATTAGACTGAGTAAGTTATGAGGAGTAAGCTAAAAAGCAGCATTCTTGACTTCAGCTTCAGTTCCTGCCTCCAGGTTCCTGCCTTGAGTTCCTGCTCTGACTCCCTTTCATGGTGAACTGTGAACTAGAAGGTGAAACACATCCTTTTGCTTTTGGTCATGATGTTTATCACAGGAATAGAAAGCAAACTAGGACAGAACAGTTGAGAGCTGAGTCCAGGACAGTCTTGGGATTTCTCATCGTGCCACACTAATTCTGCACAGATGCAGGCAGATATGCATTGACCACACAGCAAAGATTATTGTCTGTACTGTTACAAGGTCATAGAATGGGACTGAGACATGCACAGGCTCATTTTAGGTTTACAGTGTTTTTATATTCACTCACTCATTTATTCATTCATTTTTTCATTAATTTGTTCACTTTATTTTGGAATATGTGCATTCATGTATATATGCACGTATGCATGCCATGGTACACATGTGGAAGGCAGAGGACTTGCCCTCCACCTTGTTTGAGACAGGCTCTTTCTTGATTACTGCGCGTGTGTGTGCGTACACCCCCACACACACACAGAGTGCAGAACCAGAGTTGACACTGAATTACTCTGAACTTTTTCTTTTTTTTAATCTAACTCCACTTCCTGACTGCACAGGCAATGGGATCTGCCACCTCACAACCCTGCTGCCATGCCTTCCCAACTATAATGGGCTATAAACCTCACACTGTAAGTCAAAATAAACTCTTTCTCTAAGTTGCTTCTCATTGTGTATCTTACTCTAGCAGTGAGAAAAGTAACTACCTCACCTGGTATCTTCTTTTTACAGTATTAAGCACAGCACCTGCCACACTGTGGGCCCTCATCAAATCTCTGGAATGTCAAAGTATAATAAATAGGAAGAGTCCATTGGTGACTAGCAAGGAGAGCCCGAAGAAGCAGATTTGACACATTCCAGTCTCCCAAGGAGCTAGACTTTGCTGGGGAAGTGCATGACCTTCTGCTTTCTTTTCTGTTTAGTGGAGGACTGTTGTCTCATTGATGGTGGAAGAAGGCTCAGCCACGGGAGTGAAACACTACCTGTCTCAGTTACAGTTTCATTGTTGTGGACCGACGCCATGACCAAGACAACTCTTATAAGGACACCATTTAATAAGGGCAGGCTTACAGGTTCAGAGGTTCGGTTTATTATCATCAAGGCAGAAACATGGCAGCATCCAGTCAGGCATGGTGCTGTAGGAGGTGCTGAAAGTTCTGCATCTTCATCCAACTGCAGCCAGGAGAGACTGACTTTAGCCAGACTTGAACATATATATGAGGTCCCAAAGCACACCCCACAACAACACACTTCCTCCAATAAGGCCACACCTCCTAACAGTACCACTCCCTATGGGCCAAGCATATTCAAACCACCGTACTACCAAAGAAAGTCTTATTTGATAAAAGAAAATGGAAATAAACCTGAAAGCATGTCTGATTCCTTTCTTGGAACTCAAGCCAATGTACAAAGGCTTCTATTGTTCCCCAGCCACTTTGGTCATCAGACTGACCTCTGTGCTCTGGCACCATGCATCCTTATCCAGAAGGCTCATCCTTTGCCTCACCTGGGTTAAATACATGGCACCTCCAGCTAATAGCTTCTGCTGTGGCCCAGTGCAAAATTCATTCCTTCTTTATTATGATTGATAATTGCCATAGATGACTATCTACTTACACAGAACATAGACTTTAATTCAATTGGAGTCTTATTTGTCCTGTTAACACAGATGTGAACTTGTACACACACACACACACACACACACACACACACACACACAAAGACACACAGTTTTTTGAGACAGTCTTTCACAGTGGCTCAGACTGGCATGACATTTGCTGTGTATCCTGGGCTGACCCTGAAATTTCAATCCTCCTGACTCAGCGTCCCTAAAGCTGAGATTAAAGGTATGCCTAATACCTTTCTCATGAGGAATGCCTCATACCTAATCTCATAACATGCCTGTTTTTTTTTTCTGAAAATACTGATTAAAATCGCTGTTGTGCACAAGGACGACATAACTTTCTGTTAGATGGAAACCCATCATCATGAGAAGCTCGATGAACTGAGTTTTGCTTCTATCATTGGTGATCATGCTTGCAGGCTACAGTGCATCTGAAAATTTACTGATGGCCATGATATGTTGGTCCAACTGCTGTGAGGGAGTCCAAGATCTGTGAGGGAACATGGAGTCATTAAGATTATTGAGGAGTGCTGTTGGCATTTAGTGCCTGGGAACTGGAGATGACAGATTCCCTATAAAGTGGGGGTCTGCTCCTCACCACAAGGATTTATTATGAATAAGGTAACCACGTCTCTAGTTTTGTCCAAAATTGTCCCTTAATTTTGTCTTCTAAAATCAAGACAGTGACAGAGGCCAGTAGCAATTCTTTGACAAAGTCAGTTTACACATATTTAGGCAAGGCATTGGCAACTGTTTCAAGAAGCAGACTCTTTCAGGAAAGGGAGAAATGTACTAAGTACTGGTGGCTTTTTCAATGCAGGCTGTCGAGGAAGTTACTGAAATGCCATTCATTATTGCAACACACTTCCTATTAATTATCCGAGGCAATTTGTAAAGCAATAGCTCGAAGGCCACATGGAACGTTAATTTCTCTAATGAACCCAGTGAGTAACTTTTCCCTGGCCACTCTCTGTAAGCTAATCCATATCACTGTGGTGCATGGGAAAGGGCCTGGAGGTGCTAAGCTTGCCTTCGAATCACTGCACGTTATTTTATTATTATTATTATTACAGAAAAAGCCACATGCTTCAGAGTTACTGTTGCCTGACTATTTTGTTTTGTCATTAAAGTTAATTGTCAATAAAGATAATGGAAACAACTCCCAGGCATGTCGGCAATTCCAATCACTGTAAGCATCCTGGTGGCTTGACGCCAGCCAACAAGTGCCATCCTAGGACAACTCTCCAGCAATTCAGAACGCACCCATCTGGGACGGGTCCATTCACAACATTCTCTGCCCCAGTGACATTACAGGGTCCAATGTCTAAGGAGAGAGAAGCTGTTTTTCAAATGTGGGCTACGGAAACACACCATTATTGATGACGCTTTCAAAAGTTTCAGAGTACTTCTGGGTCACTCAGTCAAGTTTAGATAAAAGAACATGTTCATTCTGCATATGGGAGTAAGGCTGGGAGGGAAGCTATGGGAAATTTAAAAAAAAATTTTGGGCTCTGTTCTCCATTTTCTTTGCCCTTGAATATCCATTTATGTAGTAATAACATCACTACATAAGATCTGGCCCAAGGGGAGCAGATTTTATCATCATACCTGGGCTGAGGCTATATTAGTCACATGTCTAGAGTCAGGTGACAGATATTGATTTATGACAATTTGGGTATGACAAACCTGCTCCCCCACCTCCCAGTCTCCCATGCAAGGAAAGTTTATTATGTCAAACAGTTGCACAGACCTCGGGAAAACACTTTTGCAGAGACTTCTAGAAAACTTCCTTTTATTAAGGAATGGTTGAGGGAGCCTGAGTAAAAGAATGGGCTAGGTGAGTTTTTTCCACTCTGCTGGCATGATGCCTGGAAATGCCATGGCCATCGTGAGACAGCAGAAGAACAGAAGGCTGTAACTTCCTCCTTCCTCCTCGGACCTGCTAAGACTGTCAGCCTAAATCAAGACTTCTTGAAATGATAGAAACAAACATGGCAACAAAACCCAATCTTTATTGATTAAGTCAGAAGGATACATTTCCCATTAATTATAAGTACAAACCTTGTTGATTTAGTAGGCCTTAGGTCTTCAAAGGGAGAAGAATGACAAGTCTTGGAAATTTTGACATGAGGATAATGTTGACAGCAGAACCATGAGTGGAACTTGAGTACTTAAACTCTTTCTCTGGCTGCTGGAGTTTGGGGTGTTTAGAATGTTTGGGTAATGTCAGATCTACCACTGCCCATAAGAAGCAAAACCAGGTGCCATGTGTTGAGAATGTCAGAACTGAACATCTCCAAAATGTCACTTTGTGTTGTGGTATAATTGTGTGGCCTTGTTGGAGGACGTGTGTCTGTGTTGGTCAGGGTTCTCTAGATTCACAGAACTTACGGAATGTCTCTTTATATTGGGGGAATTTATTATGATGAATTACAGTCTTCAGTTCACCTAACCCAACAATGGGCATCTGTGAAGGGGAAGTCCAAGAATTGAGTAGTTGCTCAGTCCCATAGGCTAGTTGTTTCAGCTGGTCTTCTGTAGAAGTGGGTTCCAACAGGTGTGCTGGCAAGTAAGTGCAAGCAGGCAAAGAAGAGCGAATCCTCCCTCTTCCAAAGTCCTTATGTAGGTGTCCAGCAGAAGGTGTGGCCCAGATTAAAGGTATGTACCTCTGTCCCTGGATCTGGGACTTGCTTTGTCCCCTGCTGACTTTGAACTCAGAGATCTCCTTGCCTTAGTCTCCTGGGATTAAAGGCATGTATTACCTTTAATCCTTGCCTAGGCCTAAGCGTTTCATGACCACTATGTCTCAAGATTTCCATGCCAAGATTCAGGTCAGAAACTTGTGTCTTCCAGCTTTAAGATCTGGATCACAGGTGCCCCTTCCAATTCCGGATTGTAGTTCATTCCAGATATAGTCAAACTGACAACCAGGAATGGCCATTACATTGTCCCTGGAGGGATGGGATTTTGGGACCTTCATCCTTAGTCATGTGGAAGACAGTCTGCTTCTGGCTTCCTTTGGATGAAGATGTAGAACTCTCAGCAACTCCAGTGCCATGTCTGCCTTGGTGCTTCCATGCCTACCTTGGTGATAATGGACTAAATGTACTGAATGGATTGAAACTGTACTCAGCCCCAATTAAATGTTGTCCTCTATAACAGTTGCTTTGTTCATAGTGTCCCTTTACAGCAGTAAAACTCAAACTAAGACATCTTTCTTTCTAGTATGTCATTCTGAGGACTCTTAATCCACCCCTGGTCCAGTCAGCCCAGAAAACCTAGATTTGATCTCCATTTATATTTCTAACCCAGTATAGATTTTTGTTGTTATTGTGTGCTTATTTGTTTGGTATTTTAAATGAGAGCATCTATTTATCTTGTTTGATAATTTCTCCCCCCTTACATATATCATCAATATTACATTATTTTGCTAAACATATTTTAGGACCGAGGTCTAGCTCAATGGAAAAGTGCTTGCCTAGCATGGGTAAAGGGTTAAATTTGATTCCCAGAGCCATTGATCAACAACCAATCAAACGGCACTGCTCTGTTTGTTAGTCGTGGCTTGAATATTTGCAGAAATTCTTCCTCTCCACCTCAGCTGTAGAGAGACGTATTAGATAAGGTAATAAAAGCACAAGAAGGCTGTCAAGCTGTGCTCAAGAATAAGAAAGAGTCATGGTGCCCAGATACCAAGAGGACACAGAACACTGAGGGAAAGGTCAGGGGAGGCTGGAGCTTTGTGGTTCAGTGGGAGCTGCAAATGTAGCCATTTGTCAAGGGAAGCCATCTCTAAGAAAGCAGTGAGGAGTTAAAAGGTGAGAATGTTCTTTAGGCTGGGGAGCTGAGGCTGAAAAATAGCTTGGCATCACAACTTGAAGTGGACTGGTTGCCAGGGACCTGGAGAAGAAGCAGGCTTTTGCTCAGGCTAGAGACCAGGGTCTGGGACTTTCAGCCTGGGCCTTAGAAACACATCATCCTGAGAAGAGCCTCCTTGTGCAGTTAGCAATCTGAGCATTATCCGGCGCCTTTGTTTTGTAGGGACATGGGGAAGCTAATTCTGGAATTTTAGAAGTTTCAGTAGCAAATAATAAACAGGAAGGCAGGTAGAAAGTTGCCTCCCAGAGACAACATACAGGTACAGAACCTCGGCAATTGAGGTGGGGTCCATTGACCTGGAAAAGAGATCACAGATAAGGATAGGTACACAGTCCCCAGGCACTGGAACATGATATATGGCAGTTTTATGTGTGTGGTGAAAAGAACGTGTAGTCTGATAAATGGTTGGGGCAACTATTGACGGACGCTCAGCATTTCAATACACAAGCACTTATTCCACCATTATTCTGTGCACACACGACATTCTGAATAAAATAAGGTTAAAAACATAAAGAAAATAAGATCACTGAAAGAAATTAATTGATGAATATTTAATGGTAATTAATGCAAGGACCACTTTGATAAAAGCACGCAAAGTTTACATTTGATTTAAAACTGTAAAAAATTCAAAACAAGCTCAGTAAAACAAGGCAGAAGGCAAGATACAAGTTTGAGTAAAATGTTTGTGGGCAACCAAAATATTAATGTCCAGAGGGTCACTGGTATAGAACTAATGCGAACTCATGCATTGCCTTTACTGTGGCAAACCCACATACAGCATGAGCTCTGCCTCCAGAATTCTAAAGAAAAAAAATTTCTTTTCTTGCTCAATGCCATGTTTCTTATGGTCTATATTTTATTTATTTATTTTGTGTATAGGAGGACAACTTGCAGGAATTAGTTTTCTCTGTCTACACTACTGCGTGTCTGGAGGATTGAACTCAGGTTATTAGGCTTGGCATCCAGCACTTTTACTTGCTGAGTGTCTTAAAAACCCAACATCACATGCCTGACATCCATAAGGGGTTTATGTACTGGATCCTATAGAACCCTAGTAATCTTTTTAAAAAAATTATGTATTTATTTTATGTATATGAGTACACTGTCACTGTCTTCAGACACAGAGGAGGGCATCAGATCCCATTACAGATGATTGTGAGCCACCATGTGGTTTCTGGGATTCAAGCTCAGGACTTTTGGAAGAGCAGTCAGTGCTCTTAACCGCTGAGCCATCTCTCCAGCCCAGATCCCTAGTAACTTAACTCAGTTCAGACACTACAGTCAAAGTTCACGTCAGGCCCCCAGGTTGAGGACTCCGTCCTGTAATGCTGCTTTCATTTCAGTTGCCAATCCCCACAACTAATAGGTTGCAACCTACATTGCTAGCC